>NC_081157.1:7089411-7206788 GCF_012432095.1 Onychostoma macrolepis
CCCAGCAGTTTTTCGGAAATTCCATTGATTCCTATGGGTGGGTCAAATTCCTATGGCAGGGTTACATTTTGTAACTTTTTTTATTACACCCACATAAAATCATCGAATCGACTCAACATTTTTTTGTGTGTGCTCCGTGATTAAGTGTGACAAAATTCAATTAAAACCCGCAGTTTTTCAAGAATTCTAGTCTTTTTGGCTCCGGGTCAAATTGACCCGCGAGGGACTCTCACTTTTTTATTTACACCCACTTAACATCTTCGAATCCACGGCAATTTTTTTTGGGTGTGTTCCGGTGCAAGTGCGACAAAAGTTCTGAAACGAAAACGAATAAGACTAAAAAAGCAAACGTATCAATTGTATAAAACATATCTATTTTAAACTTGCAGTTACCCTGTTTTGCTGACTAGCTATATTTAGGGCTTGTCGAATGTGTGCCCCAGCCTGTTTCATTTCAATTTTATTTTAACAACTCTGCAAGTACCCTGTGAAGATCTAGTACAAAACTAAATGGAATTAATTCCCCCATCAGATTTGACAGGAAACTATATTTTTAATAATACATGGTCATCATGTGTCATTTGAAAGGCTAATAATTATGTTGGTGTTGTCTCCTCTTCTACTTTTTTCTTTACCTTTCCCACAAAGAATGTAATGCAAGGTAAGGCAAGTCTATTTATTTAGCACATTTCATACACAATGGTAGTTCAAAGTGCTCTACGTGAAAAGGAAACAAATACATGAGAATAAAAATTTTATGCATAAGAAATAAAATAACAATAAAAGCAGAGAATCTGGATGAAAGAGTCAGAGAGTTTCTGTGCATTCAATAAAAGCTCTGAATGATTTACTTTTGCATTGAGATTGTTGTGTGAAGGATTGCATTCCTTCTCTGTAAAAAAACAAACAAAAAAAAAAACATGGACATTTGTATTGTTATCCCTTGATTTGTAAAAAAAATAAAATCTATATATAACAACGTGTAATGGTAGATTTAGGTTTGGCAACGGGAAAGTAAGTTGTTAATTCTGCTTCTGCGGTGGGATCTGGAGCGGCATGTCCATGGGGAGAGGTTCACGTCTCCCTGATGAGATGTGCACTGAGCCGGCGTGTAGGGAAGTAGTGATTTGATCGTTTAAAAGAAGTACATTTTTAATTATCCCACTGGCTGCTTTAAAACTCCTCTCAAAGTGACATAAAAAACCTAAAAGTTACATAAATCTTGTTAAAATGAAGATATTTTTGTACAATCAAGACACAGTGCAGCCAAATCAACTTTAATATGATTGAAAACAAATCAAATAACATGTGAGTGCAGTGGAGGGGGAATGCAGATTGAAGAAATTATTTAAATTTCATATTGGGCGAAAAAGCTAAGGAAGATACACCGAAGTTATCTGCAACTTCGTATTTAGAGTCTGATGCCGTATTGAGAACGCGATTTGCCTGCATAAAAGAGAAAAGACCAATATGAGGCAATTAGAAGCTGATATTCCATGTGCAGGGTACATAATTATATAGTATTGTGGTAATTTCAGGCCTGCATCAGGTTCTAAAAAGAAGGATCTGTTTGTAATCAGAGTTATATAGAATATGATTTTAAATGTACCTGTAGTGATTGGGTTTCCCCGTAGCGAATAAATGTGGCTAGGTGCTCACAGTTGTTGTCGAGTACTCCGTATTTTCCGGCGCCATCACGCAAAACCTTCTCAACATTTGCTCTCATCTCTGCGTCAGGTTTTGCTGTTTGCCCATGCCATTGATTTTCGACTGTGAAACCAGGCTTGAGCAGACCTTGCTTCACAGTGGCTCCTGCTTTACTGTTTGATCCCACTTCACCTGCAGGAAATATTTAACTATCAAAGCTGTTTTGAACTGATTCCCCCATACCTAGATTGATCCAGTAAAAACCCAACTGGGTAATTGTATGTAAAATAAAAATAATAATGCGATTTAACCCTCTGGGGTCTGAGGTCATTTTGGGGCCCTTGAGATGTTTTGACATGCCCTGATATTTGTGCTTATTTCAGCTACTTAAAACATACTATTGACCAACATGTAATTTTTTTTGTATTCAGCACAAACTGTGCTACAATAATATGTGACCAAGATGGATGTACATGTTTGCATTTTTTAGAAAAAAAATATTATGCGTGGTTTGTAAGTTTTGGGAAAAAAATGTAGCTGAAATAAGGCCTTAAAACCCACACTAAATAGTTGTGAATAAGACTTTTGAGTAATCAGTCTTGTAGGCTAGAATATTTACTTCAAAATTATGTGAAAATCATTCTGCTTACTCATTCACAGAAAACAATATATTGATTTAAAATTTTCAAGACATGTTTTGTGATCGAGGGTCTATATGCGAGGGAGTGGCAATGGCCATGAATATTAAGTGATTAATGGGTGTGGAAAACACTATTGCTCAGGAGAGCAGGACTTTTTATTTTGCGTATGCATCGTTATGTTGAGCGCTGTTAGCGCGACTTTCTGTTGGGAAGAAAAAGCTAAATAAAATCCCAGTAACAGCCCAGTCGACCTTGTCCTCTTCCTTCCTACACATTGACTTTGTTACATTGTTTAAATGCATTTTAAATCCTTAATAAAATGCGTGTTACTGTAATACACACTTGTATTAAATATGTTGCACAAAATATGTTGCTAGGTACTATTGTTTAATTCTTCATTATGTAGTTTTATGCATTTGCAGTGGTGCATTTACATTTTGTTGTGCCTATGACAATAGGAATGAGGACGTGGGTGATAGAAGAAGTGCTTCGAGACAGGAATGTTTAGGTGATAAAAGAAAAGAATACTGATCACCGTTGCAGTTAAAATAACAAGTTGACGTTTGATAATTAACATTAGTTTCATATTCACATTGCATCGCGCATACAAACCATGAATACAATTATGCATGTGATTCACATGTAAAACAATGCTTTTGAAAGCTTTATAGTGGCTGAAAATAAGATAAATGACCCTTTTCCCCCATTCTGGGTCTGTCAAATATCGACTATACCTGTGGTTTTTAATCCTTTACTGCATAAAGCAGTAGCTGAAACATAGACGTTAACAGATGTGCAGAATGAGCGTATCAGTGTTCTTGTAAAGTTTTTAAAAAGTATTTAAGAAGCACTTTTAGTAAGACGAAGGCTAGTCAGAGATAGGAAACCATGATATGAAGTTTCTACATAGAATCACTGTACCTGTAAACTCGACAACCGTATCTTTTCCATTTTCATTCTTCCCAGTGTACACTGCCCAGTGTGTGTACCCAGGGCGAGCGTATGAAAGGAGGTCTCCAAAATTCATGGCCTAGAAAAAAAAAAACTTTTGGCAAATATATAGTACTGAACAAAATCCTATCAACTTGAACTCATAATAGCAGGTTTATTCCAAACTGAAAATAAAGTCTTACTAATGTAAATAGTTTTCACTGTGCTTGTATAGCATAGCAAAAACATAACATACCTTAGTTTTAAGTTTGAAAACTGAAGACAGTGATCAACTGACAGGACACCACGGGAGAATTCCTCTGCTGCAACTTCTACAATGGCATTGGAGTTCAACTAGTCCTGCTGCTCTTATACATACTCATATACATATTCATTAGGGTACGAGGAAGTGCCATCCCCTTTCCCCAGAATCGTAAAATTGCACATTCAATTTCTAACACTTGTTTACATCAAACATAATAGGCTGTGGTTATTATAATGAGCTGCTCCTTTGCTTGGCTGTGGTTCAGTAGTCAAGTCAAGTCACCTTCATTTATATAGTGCTTTTACAATACAAATTGTTTCAAAGCAGCTTTACAGTGAAAATAGGAAAGTCAAAGGACAGATATTGTTTTGGCCTCTACAGCAACTCTATAAAAAGGTATTGTCCAGCTAAAGTGATATTTAATTTTTTTTTTTCATTTATGTTGTAAAAATCATTATTTATTAACTTTAGGGGCCGCTTACACGACATTATAACTGAAAACAGAAACCCTTTAATGTGTTTTGGCCATTCATTTGCATGACAACGGTGTTTGTAGACTTGAGAACGCAAATTTTGAGAGAAAGTTATCTCCGTGTAAACTTAAAAATGCGAATCCGTGAAAACGGTTACGGTGTGCACATGCGTACCACGTGTTCAGTCTATAGGTATGCATGTTTGAATGCGCTCGTGCGCAGACGCGTAGTCTTTCTCTAAGCGAAATCACCAAATCACTTGTTAGGCATGCACTATACAGAAATATTAGTTGCTTCCGCATATCCATGTGAACCGGAATCACCCCGACAACATTTTATGTATATACAGTAGAAGAAAAGAGAAAGGAAAGAGGCTTTTGCAGGGGAGAGTCTAGTTGACACTTCAGGGCTGTGTTGTCGTCGTGTCCAAGCGCAGGTCCTTCATCTCATCTGGATATGGCCTGGACTACAGTGGACCTCTGGATAAACAGAGAGACTAATATTAGCGTAGACGCCATTCTTCTTATGACGTAACGAGTGCATCAGGTGTTATGGTAAAGGTTCCCGGTTTCCGGCTGACCTAATCTATGCAGACTAACATTTTACATGATTTGAATTTTAGAAGTAGATAAAGTGTTATGTACAGGTGCATCTCAATAAATTAGAATGTTGTGGAAAAGTTCATGTATTTCAGTAATTCAACTCAAATTGTGAAACTTGCGTATTAAATAAATTCAATGCACACAGACTGAAGTAGTTTGTCTTTGGTTCTTTTAATTTAATCTTTTAACCTTATAAGGATTGTCAAGCAAAATCGATTCAAGAATTTGGGTGAACTTCACAAGGAATGGACTGAGGCTGGGGTCAAGGCATCAAGAGCCACCACACACAGACGTGTCAGGAATTTGTCTACAGTTGTCGTATTCCTCTTGTTAAGCCACTCCTGAACCACAGACGACGTCAAAGGCGTCTTACCTGGGCTAAGGAGAAGAAGAACTGGACTGTTGCACAGTGGTCCAAAGTCCTCTTTTCAGATGAGAGCAAGTTTTGTATTTGGAAACCAAGGTCCTAGAGTCTGGAGGAAGGGTGGAGAAGCTGATAGCTCAAGTTGCTTGAAGTCCAGTGTTAAGTTTCCACAGTCTGTGATGATTTGGGGTGCAATGTCATCTGCTGGTGTTGGTCCATTGTGTTTTTTGAAAACCAAAGTCACTGCACCTGTTTACCAAGAAATTTTGGAGCATTTCATGCTTCCTTCTGCTAACCAACTTTTTGAAGATGCTGATTTCATTTTCCAGCAGGATTTGGCACCTGCCCACACTGCCAAAATCACCAAAAGTTGGTTAAATGACCATGGTGTTGGTGTGCTTGACTGGCCAGCAGACTCACCAGACCTGAACCCCATAGAGAATCTATGGGCTATTGTCAAGAGGAAAATGAGAAATAAGAGACCAAAAAATGCAGATGAGCTGAAGGCCACTGTCAAAGAAACCTGGACTTCCATACCACCTCAGCAGTGCCACAAACTGACCACCTCCATGCCACGCCGAATTGAGGCAGTAATTAAAGCAAAAGGAGCCCCTACCATGTATTGAGTACATATACAGTAAATGAACATACTTTCCAGAAGGCCGACAATTCACTAAAAATGTTTTTTTTATTGGTCTTATGAAGTATTCTAATTTGTGGAGAGGTTTTTGTTAAATTTGAGCAAAAATCATCACAATTAAAAGAATCAAAGACTTAAACTACTTCAGTCTGTGTGCATTTAATTTATTTAATACAAGAGTTTCACAATTTGAGTTGAATTACTGAAATAAATAAACTTTTCCATGACATTCTAATTTATTGAGTTGCACCTGTATATGCCAGGTTAAAGAGATGCGTTTTTAGTCTAGATTTAAACTGACATTGTGTGTCTGCTTCCCAGACAATCTCAGGAAGACTGTTCCAAAGTTTGGGTGCTAAATAGGAAAAGGATCTACCGCTGGCAGTCGATTTTGATATTCTAGGTATTATCAACTAGACAGAATTTTGAGATCGCAATAGACATGAAGGACTATAATGTGTTAAGAGCTCGCTCAAGTACTGGGGAGCTAAACCATTTAGTGCTTTGTAAGTAAACAGCAAGATTTTAAAATGTATACGATGTTTAATAGGTAGCCAATGCAGTGTTGTCAGAACCGGGCTAATATGGTCATACTTTCTGGTTCTAGTAAGAACTCGAGCTGCTGCGTTTTGAACCAGCTGGAGTTTGTTTATTAAGCGTGCAGAACAACCAGCTAGTAAAGCATTACAATAATCGGTTACACTTTATATTAGGTGGCCTTAACTACTATGTACTTACATCAAAAAGTAAGTACAATGTACTTATTGTGTTCATATTGTATTGCAAAACACTTTTGCTGCTATTGAGGTGGGATATGGGTTAGGGATTATAAGGTTAGGGAAAGGTTTGGTGGTATGGGTGGGTTTAACCCTTATATGTCTGCGGTTTCCTGTTTACACTCAGTGCATTTTGGGGTCTATATGACCCCAAAATTTAAAGAATGATTGTAAAAAAAATTTACATTTTTAATAATACATATAATATTTTTTTTTTTTTTTTTACTTCTCATCTATACAGTAATGCTGTGTTTTTGGATATACAAAGTACTTTTGTACCTATTTACCACACAATTCCTCAACTATACCATTAGCTTATGTGAAATATTAATTTTTATGAAAAAATACTTAAATGATGATCTAAATTAAATATAATTTGTTTCTGGATATTGATCTAGGTGTTAGCTGTACAATTCTGCCATCTGTTGGTCAAAGACAAACCTGAAGGAATTACAATTTAAGAAATAAATTGTTTTGTCCATAGATACCCAGCAGAGGGCAATAGAGATCCATTCATTTTACTGGATGTGGCCAACTGCTCATATCATAACTTTTGTGATACATTTTGTGAATTTATACATGTATAAACATTATACAAGACATTAAAAATAAATATTCTTTCAAATAGTAGAATTTTGGTAGTTTTTGATGCGTTTTGAAATGTCTGTTTTTACAAAATACCACAGAAATCGCCACATAATAAACACCTAAAGGACAAGACTTAGAATCAGATTGTAGTTGAATATTATTTATTTTAATAAACCAAATGTGAAAAAAAATTATTAACTTTAGAATTTAGAAGATATTAATTTAATAATATATATAAAAAAAACAGCAGCAATATGCAGAAATGAACAGGAGTGAAGAATGAACACTGAATAACAATATAGTGTGTATTTGTGTGTATGTGTGTGTGTGTGTGTGTGCGTGTGTGTGTGTTTGAGTGAGCATGTCTTTTCTACATTGCATTTGTGCTCTAGTACCAGGCCTTCATTTCTGTGTGGAAATTTTCAGATTTATGCTGGAATTATTGATTTTATTTGTCAATTTCTAAAAAAATGCTTTCAATTGGAGTCACACCTGTGTGTGTGTTTGTGTCTTGTGACATGCGTGTGTGCAAGTGACCATGTTCGTTCCACATTACATTTGTGCTCTAGTACCAGGACTTCATTGTGGTATGGAAATTTTCAGATTTATTCTGGATTTATAGATTTTTTTTGACAAATGAAAAATAAAAAACACATTTTTTTCGATTTTTCCATTCATTTCATATTGACCCCAAAGGTCATGAGTGTGACTTTTTTTTTTACATACCTTTAGAACAACCGAATCAAGCCCAGCTTTTCTGTGCATGTATAGATAGATAATGTAGGAAAAGTCACAAAATTTCATTCCTCTAAGATGAAGGGAACCATTTTTTTTAACGAATGAAACATCAATCGGGGTCATATAGACCCCAAGGACATAAGAGGGTTAAGGGTGGGTTTAGGTGTAAGGGATGGGTTGACAGTGTAATTACAAATGTAATTACAGAAATTAATTACAGATGTAAGTACGTATAGGCATTTTAAAAAATATAAGTACAATGTAAAAACATGTATGTACACAATAAGTGCATTGTATCAAATTATTAATTTAAATGTAAGTACATATTAGTTAAGGCCACCTAATATAAAGTGGGACCCAATAATCTAGCCTTGAGGTCATGAACACATGAACTAGCTGTTCCACTCCGAGTAATGCTGAAGATATTACTATAAATTACAGCAACTCCTCCCCCTTAAAACAGTAGTTCTAAGGAAAGCTGTGGGTCATCACCCAACAATTATCTGCTTCCTTATCTTTGTTCACATGTTAATTTTTGGCAGACTGAGCTGCAGTAAGCATGATTGCAACTACTTCACATAGCTTTCTGTTTAAGGCCTTAAGGGCTAAACATACTACAGAGTTTAGTCACAGCGTGTTGTACAATATACTCTAGTTACACAGACCAGTATGCTTACATGATGCATAAACCAAACGGGGAGCATTTTTTAAGACAAACAGAAAGGTGGTTGCTGACTGAGTCGCAATGGCAAAATGAACTAGAGATGTGCTGGTATTCAAACTTCAACGATGGGTTTAGGTCACATTTTAACGTGTATAGCTGCGCAGTCTAAGGATGCAGGTGCTGACACTTTGACAAGCAAGACAGCTAAAGTGGACAGTACATTTCAAAGCCTGCTGTGGCCTGTGTTGATATCTAGAGGTTGTCCAGCCAATTTCATAAGAGAATCGGCAATGCAATTGCGATAAACAATTGTTCGGGAGTTCTTAGCACAGGGCATGTAGAATGTCATTAATCTGTCACGCAGAGCTGCTGGCTAAGACAGACTATGTTTAGTCCTAACGGTTGTTTTGTCACTATACGCAACGTGTAGAGAGTCACTTCCTCTTTTGCCCTTCAGGCCGTGAAGGCTTCCAGAGCGACCTCACGGCTTGACGGCTATTTTCTCTTTCAGGGAACCAGGGTTGCATCCGCAACCTATCGTTCCCTTTCAAGTCAAAAATAACCATCAAAGTATGGGAACAGTGTACCCAAGCCATTGCGAGGGAGGATTCTCGGCAGCTGAGTAGGCAAAACATCTCAGCGCCTGCGCTCATTCGCGAGGAGGCCTGGCCAGAGCTGCAAGGTCTGATGGGGCTGAACTGAGGGCGACTCAAATAGAGAGCACCGCGGTTGCTCCACCACAGGCCACTCTATACGCGGGTTGCTCTCTCAACCAACGACCACATAGGATCGTTGGTGTCCATCACCTCCTGTTTAGACATAGGCCCACCCAGATTGACAGCTTGCCCATCCTGTCAGTTCCAGGGAAATTATTTTTTTTTTAAATATACTTTTTTTTTTTTTTATACAAACATTTAAAAAATCCTCCATAATTATTTTAAATGAGATTTATTTTGTCATGCATTAGAACTCTATTGTAATATTAATAAGAATATGCTAATTTGTCTCTTCAGCTACATCACGCCAGTAGTAATGTCACGTTCTTCTTCGCGCCAATATCTGGATTACAACTTGCTGCACCCTTTTTATGTTATTACAAAAATGGCTAAACCACTATCTATGAGCCATTAAAGAAAGAACCACATCTAGACAAAGATGACAGGACGCCGTAACAACTTGACACTTTTATCATTTGAAAGTGAACTAACAGATAATTAGGATTATGACGATATTATCAACATCTTCCATTCAAAACCCAGCCGACTCCGACTCGTTTAGAACAGACATCTGTCATACAAGGTAAGCTAGCCTGGCCCGCCGTGGCATGGTTATACAATATTTGCATGTAATATTTGTGAGCAAGGGTTTCTGAAATGTACATAAGCCACATGTACTCTATTAGCAATGGTAAGTAGTCTATACAGGACTTAGACTTTGTGATTCTCTTTGTGGTACTGTTATCATGGCTCGGATTGGATGTCTCTCTCCTGCTTTGCTTTTGTTTTCATTTTTTTCACATTGCGGCCACTCACACTTGATCGCACTGTGCAAATAGAGCCGTCCAACATGATGAATACTTTTAGCTGTGTTGCTATGTTTCAATTGGAATGAATTCATATATGAATCCGAAAGTAGTGTTTACGTGAACAATAAATAAAGTGTTTGGGTTGATATGTCGTATGCGTTTATATGTCACAAGCTTCTAATAAGAATAGATTTTTTAACATGCGCACATTGCACGAATATAGCTACTGAGTTTCGCGCTGTTTGTGTATACAATCAAAGTATCTTTCTGTATATAAAGTCTTTGATACTATAATCTCCTATTAATACATGGGGTAATGCAAATTATTCCAGCCCACCCACACTTTTAGAGGCCCACTCATCATCCACTTTCTGCCTACGCTACTGGTACTGAACTGTTCCTTTCTAATGATTGATAGTTATAGGCCACCTGCATTCCCCCTTGCAAGTTTAAAAGAGTAAAAATTATTATTATTTTATAAAGCCCTACAAATTTATATATGGCTTCTTTATATATATATATATATAGAGAGAGAGAGAGAGAGAGAGTGAATTTTAAATTGCAATTTTAACCAGAAAAATCACTATTCTATTTTTTTCCACAAATCGTGCAGCCCTAGTTGCTCCTGATATCAGCATGTTCACAGTTGTTGTTGTTTTACAGGGACCAGATGCCACTGATGAGTCCTGCAGACTCAAACATTCATGCAAGTCTTTTCAATCTGCTTTTTGCTTTTCTCTGAGAGTGCTGTACATGAACATGGTAAAATTAAAAAGCAAACACCTTGGACATGGCAGGTATCTTGAACAGGAACTGTTTCAGAAATGGCACAAAGGGTGTGTGATTGTTCAAGTATCTCTGTTGAGATCAGTGTGCTCAATAATGTGCCTTTTTGTCCTTCGTTATGTACAGTATATTTAGATTACATTGTGTTGTAAATAAATACAAAAATAAAAAGTAATTCTTTAACGGAGTGTTTATTTACACTAAGTGCAAATAGCCCATCTTGTTGGCAAAGGCTATTTACACTAACTCCGCCCACTGATTTGTGATAGAGTAAGGCGTGTGCTTTTTGACGCGATCGACCCGAGTTCGAGCCTGACATTTGCCGAACTTTTTTTCTCCCTTTTCAAATCTCATATTGCATCAGAAAGGCATTTATTTTCAATAACAATTAAGGAAATAATCAAAAAGTTGAAAATAAGAGTATCGGGTAGGGTTAGGGTAGGTGTAGGGAGGGCTTTATTGTCCCAATAAGGTGGCATCCATTTAATAATTTGAATTAAAACTATAATTTACACTCAATACGTTATTGTGTACTGTTTTATAATGAACTACAATACTGAGGTGCAGATAATTGCCACTATTTGCAATAAGTAGTATAAATAGCAGAAAATATTGCTATTTTAACATATTTTAAAAATAGAATCTATAGCTATTTGCACTTAGTGTAAATAGCATATATTTAAAAAATACTGCTATTTTCACTTGGTGTAAATAGAATCCATTGCTATTTGCACTTAGTGTAAATAGCATCTATCGCTATTTACAATTAGTGCAAATAGCCACTGCCATTCTTTAAGCTCCTCACATTCTTTGTTCTAGTTCCCTCACAGTCCCATTCAGCTGATAGGGACATTAGGGGAGTGTCTTTGTCTTCCCAGGTGTGAAACACATCAATATTCATGAACATTCACGCCCTCCCCACATAAGCCTTCCTAACACAAAACATGTCTTACAAATTTTAAATCAATATATATTGTTTTATGTGAATGAGTGGGCAGGATGATTTTCACAATTTAGAAGCAAAAATTCTAGAAAAAAAAATAATTTTCTACAAAACTACTCTGCCTCTAGACTGTCCTCCTCCAATAGAGGCTCCCTGTCAGATGCATCCCTAGAGATCACATCGACATCCCATGACTGGTATCGGCTGTGGAAGAGCCACTGGCTGGCCAGTGGGCCCGGTCAGCTGGCCTGACACCGGGGGCGCCACCTCTGTCAAGGACATTAGGAGGGACTGCTGTTCTTTCATCACCTTCATGAATTCGGACATCTTGGAGGTAAGCGATCCCTGTATCGCCTGTCCCAGCGAGGGGAATGAGAACATCACCTCCGGCGCGATGACCTAGATTGTGATCCAGAGTCCCGACGGGGACGTTCCCTGTGAGTGGAGGGGCTGGGGAGCATTCCCGAACACATCTGGTCGGGGACATCTGACCAGCTGTGAGTTGGGAGGATGGGCTCCCAGAGAGCCGCAGCCTCACTGGCGGAATCGCTGTGGTTGAACGCGGGGCAGAAAGATTGCGGGACGACCGAGAGGAGGGCAAGTGAACATTGACCGCCTTCCTTGCCCTCTGGTGCGGGTTTGGAACCAAGCACACAATGCGCAATAAATGGCATGGTCTGGGCACAGGAACACCACACAATCCTCATGTGGATCACTTGCAGGCAACTTGACCTGGCAAGTGACGCATCGGTGGAAGGACATGACGTCGAGGTGCATTCACCAAAGGTGCGTGCGCCAAGTACAGAACACAGAAGCATCGAGCACTGAGCGTCGAGCAACGAGCATTGAGCAAGAAGTGTTGAGCACCGAACGTCGAAGTGTCGAGCCCCGAGCACAGAAGTGCTGCACCAAGTGCTGAAGCGCTGACACCTAAAGCGCCGGAGCACGTGCGCCGTAGACTGAGTGCCGAGCATGGAACGCACGCCTAAGCATCAGCTTACCCATAGAGCAGAGATGCTAAGTGCTTGTACAGTGTCTGGTGCTGTGCAATAATTACCTGTTGGTGCTGGGGAAATTGCACGTTGGTGGTTATCTTTTTCTGTGTAGTGCATGGGAATTTTTTTTTGGGACCCTGCAGCAATTATATATACGCAAAACATATAGCGAGGGGACTGTAGGGGAACCGTACAGTTACCATGTGGCAGGTAAGCACGCACCGGGAGAGACTGCAGAGCAAACTCACACACACACATGGTCTAGCCTAAGCAAGACCGATGCTGCAAATATGCACGTGGCCTAAGGCCAACGCAACAACGCATCCTTAAACAATTATATACACAATATATATACAAAAAACACAACACTAATTATAATAATCAACAGAGGAATGATGAGAGACCATGAAAGAAAGAAACCGATGCTGAAGCAAAGCGTGAAGGAAAATATATAATGTAAAATACATACCTTAAATAATAATAATAATAACTCTGCAAATAATTTCCATCAGTGTTAATGAAATTGCAGTTTGGGTTTGTCGAGATGTGGCTGGCCACTGCTCATGATGAAGTAATGTGACAGTTTCTGGTTCACAGCCACAGAACTCTATCCAGACATCATGAGGCTTTCCTGCAATGAAGTACTTTATTAAAGTTCACTCATTAAACAGGTTTGCAGGCTGTGTTGGAATTACTTCACTATTAGCTGGTTTCACAGACCTTGATTAGCACTAATCCTGGACTATTCAATGCTACTTTGGGTAAAGTAGTCCAAGAATAGTGTTAATCCAGTGTCTGTGAAACCAGCTTTATGTGTTTTCAGGTTTTATTACTGACATTAAATAGACAAATAAGGTGTTAACAACTAAATAGTTAGCTACTGTCTGTGCTCATTATTGTGTTAATTTATAAAATGACAAGTAACTTGTGTAAAAGCCTTAAAAACACACTGCAGTTTAAATCAGTATTTATATACGGAAAAAAAAAGGTAAAATAACCAGAGAGTCAAACACATAGAAAAGCCAGATGTATGGCATCTCACACCTGATGACCTTCTTGCCTCTTCCACTCCCATCTAAAACAATGTGCATTGCTTTTATCCAGTAGCATAGTGGAACCTCTGCAACATGGCCTCTCTGGTGGACAAAGGAGCTCCACTGCAGTGTAATTTCCCCTGATCCTCTGCCATGCTTCCACGGTGTCCAGCTTCCTTGATCTTTAAGGGATCTCAGGATGCGTGTCTGCAGTGGCAGATTCAAGTGTTGGTGCTTCATTAAGGATTGGTTCTCTCAAGGGTGATGATCTTGCAGGATAAAAACAATGTTTCTCTTCCTTTTAGGCCCACTTTTTAAATGAAAAAAAATAGGACTTCACTGTTATTTTTGACATTTTTCTATGTTAACCGAAACAAATATACATATATATATATATATATATATATGGGGGTTAAGCCTTTTGTATTCCTTGGTGAGATCTTTGGTGTATTTAAAATTTGTGGTGTTAGAGTTTATATGAAGAGCTCTTTTCCAAAACACGATAAACGCCAAATAAAAAAAAAAATGAGTTTGTCATGCCATTTTGCTGTGTACTGAACCTATTCACTGCTCCATCAATGTTTCATGCCAAATCGCTATATTTCCTTGTTTAAAATGTACTGTAAGATGCAGTTCCTTTCCAAACCACTATAAGCACCGAACCTGTTTTTAGCCTAAATGCGTTATGTCCTCTCGACCAATCAGAATTCGTTCGATGCAATCCAACATGGTGACGCTTTGAAGCGTTTGTTTGTGCTCAGTCTTCAAAATGTTCAGACTGAGTTAACAGATCATTTTAACAGGATAAATTGAATATTAACAAAATGTATGGTTCTAGGTAAAAATTTGAGATATGATCGTAAGATCAATTTTAGGATGGTTTCTGCGCAACGTTTTATAAATGAGGCCCCTGGTGTCTGGGGCTGGATCTTGTGTTTCTAGCATGGAGGCATGATCTGACACAGGCAAGAACCTCTAAATATGTGTAACTTTTGTGGTAATACACTGTTGACAGAGCAAGTAAAACTGAAGAACTGGTACAACTGGGCTGGCAGAAAAAAAAAAACACTGTAACTGAACACTGAGGAAAAACAGTTCTCTTACAGGAAATGCCCTGATTTACAAGAAAATCCTCAGTCATCAGGGGTGTGTCTGTCTGTCTATCTGACTGTCTGTTGTTATCATGGCTTGAATAAGAGGAGACTAGGAGACTAGTCTTGTGATGGAAATTTTTCAAATACCATTGATGATTGATCTCCCTTAAATACATGTATCGTACATACAGTATGTATGATATAAGAGTTCTTATGCATGCATTTTATTTGAATGCGGTCACATGTATGAGGCGCCACGTGGGATTGAAATCAAACTTTGCTTATCAATACATACATAAAACACTTGCATATACACCTATAAATTACTCACATACACATGTATACTATTGGATGTTCAATATATACGGGTGCATCTCAATAAATTAGAATGTCATGGAAAAGTATTTCAGTAATTCAACTCAAATTGTGAAACTCATGTATTAAATAAATTCAATGCACACAGACTGAAGTAGTTTAAGTCTTTGGTTCTTTTAATTGTGATAATTTTGGCTCACATTTAACAAAAACCCACCAATTCACTATCTCAACAAATTAGAATACTTCATAATAGAGGTCAACCGATAGTGAATTTTACCGATACCGAAAGCTAGGTTGGACCACACTGGCCGATACCGATTAATTAACCGATTTCAAAATGGATACTGAAAGAAAGCTAGTGCTTTACTATTTAAAAAAAAAAAAAGCAGTAACAGCACTGAACAATACTTTGTAAATGAATGAAAATATTAATATTATTTACTATATTGATCATTAAAGTTATTTCATAGTTTGCTAATGTTAAAGAAGAAACTTTAAAATTTAAAAATGTAGCCTATTGGTAGCAAATAGTGAATGTTGAAATGAACACACTCTAACAAGGAACAATACTTCTACAGTTTTCATTAATGCTACGAATGAACTCTTATTGTTAAGCGTTACCATTTAATTTCAACAGTCATGCTTAACCCTCTGGGGTCGACAAACGCATATATGCGTTTTGAGGCAGATTTTCCTGATAAGGCCAAAATAAGCTTGAATTACTCTGCCATTTTTGATCGTACAGATAAGAGCAATACACCATTCGAATCTGTAAGGGGTCTACTTTTATTTGTATACACTCATAATAACAACTAAACTTTGTGCTTTTGAAGAATAAAGAAAACAAACAGGGTGCGCTCTCCGTCTTCTCTGTCTCCATGAACTGCTTTTTGAAACACGTCACTAAAATGAACTGTAACTCAGCAAATACTTCACACAGAGACATGAGAAATATATCTATAGAAAGCTTGACATGTCTACTGTTGAATGAAGTAAGTCTTACCAAAAACAAATATTCTGTGATAAAGTAATCCGTATGAAACCAAGGACATGTCCAGTTTTTCCGTCTGGTCTCATTATCTCTAATTAGGTCACGCCCAAGCGCTGCTCGCGCTATTGTTATTACAAACCTCCACGCGAGCCACGCGGCATGTAAACGCCCACACCACCATAAACAAAGCAGCAACGCGTTCATCTCAGATACTTTTCAGTTTTGGAAGAACACACTGTGAGGAATAAGCCTTGTATATACCTCAGAAACGCTGAGAGGAAAAAGAGTTGTATTTACCCCAGAAGGCAGCTGAGAGGAAAAAGCTTTGTTTACTTCACAAACAGAGCGAGCGCAGCTGGAGCCGCGGAGGAGGAGATACTTTATACAGAGTAAGTAATGTTTCTTATTGGCATTCGATAATGTGTTGTTGTGACAACGTTTAACGCATTTACTGGTGAACTTGTCCCAAACTATAACTCCAGAATAAAATGTGTAAAATCGAGTGCAACATTTTGAAATATGAAAGACAACCTTTCATTGCATTTAAATGTCGCACGACATTGTAGACGTAACAATAGTTATATGTTCTATGCTTTATTTATTTTGAATAGTAAAATATGTAGGCCTATATATTATAATAAATATAATGTACTGTTTTTGCTGTACTTTGGATCAAATAAATGCAGCCTTGGTGAGCTGAAGACACTTCTTACTGTTACTGTTCTACACAAATCTTACTGTTTAAATAATTTGACTGGTAGTGTATGTATTGTCACCATGTTTGCTTTGTCTTTGTCCGTTCATTGTGTTGCTCACTTCTGTTTTGTGTTTTCTCATGCAGTTTCTGCTGTCTCCTGTTTTCCTGGATTCCAGTTTCCTGACACTGTTTTGGATATTTTGGATATTGCACCCACGATGTCTTGACTCTTCTGTTGTTTATTTGTTTGTTTGTTCCTAATAAACTGTTTAACTGCACTCACAAGTGAATCTCAAGTTATTTTATGTGATAGTTATATGTATACACACTTCTTTTTTCCTCAGATTCTTTCTTGTAACTCTTCTCTCTCTGTCACACACCTGACTGAATGGCTCATTATGGAGCTCATTATGCGGGCCTTTGTCTTCTCAGGTGTGAGTCACGCCCTCTCGCATAGACCCTTTCTACTCAAAAAGTGACTTAGAAAATTTAAATCAATATATTGTTTTTTTCTGAATGAGTGAGTTAGATTATTTTCAGATCATTTTGAAGCAAATATTCTAGGCTACAAGATCCATTTCTCAAAAGTCTTGTGAACAAATGTTCTGAATGTGTTTTATGGCCTTATTTCAGTGACTTAAAAATTTTAGTTTTTCACTAGCCACGCATAAACGTTTCTTTCTCAAAAACAAAATCATGTACATAAATGCTGCTAACATATTATTGTAGCCCAGTTTGTGCTATTTACAGTGACATAAGACTTTAGCCATTTATATGTTTATAAGCAACTGAAAAAAGCACAAATGTCAGGGCATGTCAAAACTTCTCCAGGCCCCCAAAACACCCTTAGACCCCAGAGGGTTAAAGATGGCCATCTTTAAATATCTACAGCCATAGCATTAAAATTACATACATATGGATATTGTATGTGTATTCACACACTTTATTTGCTTCTATTTTTTAACACTCGATAATTATCTAATCAAAAAAAAAAAAAAAAAGTTAGTCACACACCTGACAAAAGCGCAGTGCTGCATCTAGGAGAACTCAGAGGTATCACACACACACAACACACCAGATGCTTTGCATTCAAATCAAGTGGTGGTCTAAAACAATTTATTTAATCACCAAACGGACATAAGTTTGCTTCAAAAATGAACAATGTGGCATAAATTAGTTTGAAGTTCGGTGTTTAAAAAAACAGAGCAAGTGGAAAGAGAAATCGTGTTCTATTACAGCTTTCTATGAAGCATACAGACTTTATTAGAGCCACAGAAAGACAAATGTTTTGCTGAAAAATGTACAATACATAATTTATAGCCTAGGGTGAAGTCATTATGTACATTCACAGCGATTTGGGACAAATATAATGTAATTTAATAGAAAACTGTGAATGGCGCTCTGTTCCGCAGAAGGCTTTTCTGTCGGTTGTATTTAAATGCGTGTCTGGAGTTTCAGTGCGCAGTGTCACGTATCAAAATCACGTGCTGTCAGTGATTTCCGCCTCTAGAGGCCACTCTCGTACTGTATAATGCCAGCGGACAACTTCTCAGCCACTCCAGCAATGGTTGCAAACCGGAAAACTATCAGCATGGATTTTTGCCGATAACCGATAAATATTATCAATCAACTATTGGTGCCGATTAATCGGCAAAACCGATGAATCGGTCGACCTTCATAAGACCAATTAAAAAAAACATTTTTAGTGAATTGTTGGCCTTCTGGAAAGTATGTTCATTTACTGTATATGTACTCAATACTTGGTAGGGGCTCTTTTTGCTTTAATTGCTGCCTCAATTCGGCGTGGCATGGAGGTGATCAGTTTGTGGCACTGCTGAGGTGGTATGGAAGCCCAGGTTTCTTTGACAGTGGCCTTCAGCTCATCTGCATTTTTTGGTCTCTTGTTTCTCATTTTCCTCTTGACAAGGAATATAGCATACGATGTACAGACAAGCAGATGAGTCCAGAATAAGATCGCAACGCGTTTAATTGCAGCATTTCTTCCCATAAGGAATACTCTTAACGTGGCTTAATGCGTTTATTAACACATTATTAATAAATCAAACAAACTATGTACGGTAGCCTATAGTATGATTTATTCAGAATCAGAATCAGAATCAGAATTAGCTTTATTCGCCAGGTGTGCGCAAACACACGAGGAATTTGTTGTGGTTTTAAGGTGCTCCTGGTACATACATACATACATACATACATAAATACACATCTGACATGAGAACAGAAAAAAAACATTTAAATAGTAAGACTTAACAATGGATGATAATCATAATAATAATAAGTATGAATCTGGAACAGTAGATTTATGTACAGATTTGTGCATTATTTACTCTATATACAGCTGTATAGATAAACATATGTATGTGTATTTACATTATACTTGAGAGGGAGGCAATAATTAAAGATGGAGAATGAATTCCAGAATGAATTACAGAACACAGGTAATGATCCACGTGTTAGCTATTTAAGCTGGAGATGGCATGGGGAAAAACTGTTTTATGCCTAGATGTTCTAGTGCACAGAGATCTGTAGCGTCTGCCTGAAGGGAGAAGTGCAAACAAGTTGTGTCCGGGGTGAGAGGGGTCTTTGATGATGTTACCTGCCCGTTTCTTCACTCTGGAGTTGTACAAGTCCTGAAGGCTGGGCAGGTGCACACCAATGATCTTTTCTGCTGTCCTAACAGTCCGTTGAAGTCTTCTTAAATCTGATTTGCTGGCTGACCCAAACCAGACAGTTATGGAGGAGCACAGAACCGACTCAATAACAGCTGAGTAAAACTGTTTCAGCAGCTCCTGTGGCAGGTTGAACTTTTCAGCTGACGAAGGAAGTACAACCTCTGCTGGGCCTTTTTCACGATGGAGTCAATGTGAGTGTCCCACTTCAGGTCCTGAGAGATGGTGGTGCCCAGGAACCTGAATGACTCCACTGCAGCCACAGTGCTGTTCATGATGGTGAGTGGGGGGAGAGGAGGGGGGTTTCTCCTGAAGTCCACTATCATCTCCACAGTTTTGAGCGTGTTCAGCTCCAGGTTGTTGTGACTGCACCAGACAGCCAGCTGCTCAACCTCTTGTCTGTAAGCAGACTCGTCGCCGTCCTGGATGAGGCCGATGACTGTGGTGTCGTCTGCAAACTTCAGAAGCTTGACAGAGGGGTCTTTAGAGGTGCAGTCATTTGTGTAGAGGGAGAAGAGTAGTGGGGAGAGAACGCAGCCCTGAGGAGCTCCAGTGCTGATGGTGCGGGTGCTGGATGTGTGTTTTCCCAGCCTCACTAGCTGCTGCCTGTCTGTCAGGAAGCTGGTAATCCACTGACAGATGGAGGTGGGCACAGAGAGCTGAGTCAGCTTGTTCTGAAGGGTGTCTGGGATGATGGTGTTGAAAGCGGAGCTGAAGTCCACAAACAAGATCCTTGCATAAGTCCCTGGTTTGTCCAGATGTTGCAGGATGTAGTGCAGTCCCATATTAACTGCATCATCCACAGATCTGTTTGCTCGGTAAGCAAACTGTAGGGGGTCCAGCAAGGGTCCTGTAATGTCCTTCAGGTGGGCCAACACCAGTCTCTCAAATGACTTCATGACCACAGACGTTAAAGCAACAGGTCTGTAGTCATTAAGTCCTGTGATTTTTGGTTTCTTGGGTACAGGGATGATGGTGGAACATTTGAAGCAGGAGGGGACTTCACACAGCTCTAGTGATCTGTTGAAGATCAATGTGAAGATGGATGATAGCTGGACAGCACAGGCTTTGAGGCAGGCTGGAGAGACACCGTCTGGGCCTTTGGCTTTCCTTATCTTCTGCTTTCTGAAGACTTTGCATACATCATCTTCACAGATCTTGAGTACAGGCTGATTAACAGTAGGGGGGAGGGAGGGTGAGGGTGTGAATGGCTGTGCTGTGAGACAGTCGGAGCGGGTGTGAGGTGTCAGACCAGTCTTTTCAAACCTGCAGTAAAACTCGTTCAGGTCTTCAGCCAGTTGTTGATTGGCCTCAGTGCTGGGGGATGGGGTCTTGTAGCTGGTGATGGCTTTCAGGCCTTTCCACACTGATGTAGAGTCATTGCTTGAAAGCTGTTTTTTTAGCTTTCCAGAGTAGTTTAATTTTGCCACTCTTATCTCCCTATTCAGTGTGTATTTGGCCTGTTTGTACAAGGCTTTGTCCCCACTCCTGTAGGCGTCCTCTTTGGCCTGGCGAAGCTGTTTGAGTTTTGCACTGAACCAAGGTTTGTCATTGTTAAATGTTAAATAAGTCTTGGTGGGTACACACATGTCCTCACAGAAACTGATGTAGGACGTCACGGTGTCAGTAAGCTCGTCCAGATCAGTAGCTGCAGCCTCAAAAACACTCCAATCAGTAAGTTCAAGCAGGCCTGTAAAACCTGCTCTGCTTCAGAAGTCCATCTCTTTACAGTTTTACTACAGGCTTAGCAGATTTGAGTTTCTGCCTGTAGGCTGGTAGGAGATAAACCAAACAGTGATCAGAGAGTCCCAGCGCTGCATGGGGAACAGAGTGATATGCATCCTTTAAGACAGTGTAGCAGTGGTCCAGTATATTTCTGTCTCTGGTGGGGCATGTGATGTGCTGTCTATATTTAGGCAGTTCACGGGTGAGATTAGCTTTATTAAAATCACAGAGAATGATGATGAAAGAGTCCGGATAACGCTGCTCTGTGTGTGTGATTTGATCGGCCAGCAGTTCTAGCGCGCTCACGCGTCAGGAGGAATGTACACACTCACCAGAATAAACGAGGAAAACTCCGCGGTGAATAAAAAGGCTTGCAGTTAATAAAGAGAGCTTCCAAATTTGGGCAGCACATCTTCTTTAAAACTGTCACGTCTGTACACCAGCCTTCATTGATATAAAAACATAATCCACCGCCTCTCGTTTTCCCCGAGGACTCGGTGACGCGGTCTGCTCTGAACAGCTGGAAGCCCGTTAGATGAAGCGCGCTGTCCGGGATGGCTCCGTTCAGCCAGGTTTCCGTGAAGCAAAGCGCAGCGGAGTTTAAAAGTCCTTGTTTGTGCGGGTGAGGAGTTGTAGTTCGTCTGATTTATTTGCCAGGAGCGGAGATTCGCCAGAAGAATGCTCGGCAGCGGAGTCCTAAACCCCGCTGTCGGAGTTTCACGAGCGCCGGCGCGCTTCCTCGCCTGCGCCGGCTGGAGCGCTTGTATAGGAACGCAGCTCCTCCGATTAAAATGTCCAGTAAAAGGTCTGAATGCTCAAATGTTGGCAGAGAGTTATTTGGTGTGCCGTTTCTGATGTCCAGGAGTTCGTTTCTGGTAAAGCTGATCGGGAAAAAGTTGCTTAAGACAGGACAAACAAACAAAAAAAGAACAAGTACCAAGCAGCGACAAACCATGGCTGCCATCTGCGGCGCCATCTTGTCTTGTAATAATTATGTTTACTGAGTTTATTGAGTATCTTTTAAAAACACTGTTTTAATGCATTAAGCCACGTTAAGCATTTTAAAATGTCCCGCCATCTGGAGATGCCTCTGTAGATGCCACGGTCTGCCTCTGGCATGTGCCGCTATACAGTGGCATCTCCAGCAGTCATGGACTTTCTTCACTGGCCAATCACACAATTCAATGTAATACTGTTTATTTTAAAAACTACATTTCAACAAAATATAAAGCATTTATCATAAAGTGTATTTTTATGTTTGATATTTGCTGCATTTTTGCCTAGGCTGCTTTAGGGACCGTCTGCAAATTTACTTCACAGTACAAAATGAAGGCCAATAATTCATTCAAATTAATGTTTACAGGGCTATAGTAAACGCCTAGTGGGCCTAACTGACTGATTATATTTTGCCAATATCTTGCCTTAGACAATACTTCCAATATTTCTCTTACTGTACATACAGTACACAAGAATTTTACATGAAAAACGAGACTTACGGTAATTTTTTAATTAATCTGCTTATCTTTACATCGTATGCTTTATTAAAAAATGTGTTTATTGAGTTTGGTCTTTTAAAAACACTGTTTTAATGCATTAAACCACGCTAAGGGTTTTAAAATATCCCAGCAGCCGAAAGTGCCGCTGCTATCTTTTACACTGAAATGCCTTCCGTTTGCACTGAAAAGTTCACGCACATCCACATATGAATTCACTTGCATATATGTGATTTATGGGTGTATGCGTGCATCGAGTTTATATGTATGTGCGAGTGTTTATAGGTGTATATGCATGGATCAAGTTTATATGTATATGCGAGTATGTATCGGTGTGTCTGCATGCAGCGAGTTTATATGTATGTGCGTGTGGTTTTGTAGGTGTATATGCATGGATCGAGTTTATACATATAAGCGAGTGTCTATAGGTGTATGCATGCGCTAAGTTTATATGTGAACAATGTGGCATAAATGAGTTTGAAGTTATAAGTTTATATGCATTCATTACTAACATAAGATGTATTGGTATGGATTTCATATTAGTGTGCACGTGTATTTCATCTATATATATTGAACATTCAATAGTATACATGTATATGTGAGTAATTTATAGGTGTATATGCACGTGTTTTATGTATGTATTGATAAGCGAAGTTTGATTTAAATTTTAAGTGGCGCCTCATACATATGTACTGCTGCAGAGTTCAACACAGTTATGTGTGTTCACAGACCCTCCTGAGACGTCCATCTATCTGAGGAACGATGTGCAGCTGGGTGTTGAAAACACGCTCATCTGTCTGGCTTCTTTCCTCCACCTGTCAATGTCTCGTGGGCTAAGAACAATGTGATTGTGACAGAAGATGTGAGTCTGAGTCAGTACCAGCCAAGGAGAGATGGATCCTTCCACGTGTTCTCCTCTCTGAAGATCACTCCTGAAGATAGAGACGTTTACAGCTGCACAGTGAACCACCGAGCGCTCCAGGGCCAACCGCAGACCAGAATATGGAGTAAGAGCCATTTACAAAGAGAATCAAATGAGCTGATTTAAAAACAACAGTATTGATTCTGTGACAAATGAAATACCAAGTGCTGAGAGGATTGTTACAGTGAAAGTGCATCTGCTCAGCAGCTGTTCTAACATTCACATTCATATACTGAATTCATATTACATATACCTCTAATCACCAGGTGTCCCGGAGGCGGCTGCTGTCCTGCCCAGCGTGGGTTCGGCGGTCTTCTGTGGAGTGGGATTGACACTGGGGCTCCTGGGAGTCGCTACTGGACTCTTCTTCCTCATTAAAGCAACTACAACTGACACGCCAGATATGGCCAAAAACATTTAATGCAGTGGACCCAATCAAAGAGAGTTTATCCAGGATTCTGAAGACATTACATTTGCAGTTCATCAGAAGTAATATAAAGAATTCAGAATCTTACTTAATAATTAAAATAAAACACTTTTGCTACCTTCATGCTAAATGTAATTGATTTTGTCATGAGAAGAAAATATGATGGGGGACTAGCTGTCAAAAGCTCTGTCCATCTGACTGAACTGGAAATGGCTGAAAAGTAATACACAGTTACTCAGATGTGATGTTGACAACCATTGCAGTATATAGTATATAGTGTCTGCTGAGCAAAATGAAATGTCAAAATTACATAGTAAGCAAAGTTACATCAAAATCTTTGCCCGTCTTCTCCACCCACAGTCCATTAGCCACTGCTCCTGCAAGTTTTCTGGGAAAAAAATTATGCAAAACTGAATCCATAGAACAATGTCTTTGCCCAACCCCGAAGCCATAGAACAAGGCTTTTACTCAAACCTGAAGCCAGAGAACAAGGCTTTGCCTGAACAGGATATCAGTCCATTTCCCTCGGTTTGATCTGTATTTGTTAAGGCTGTAACACAGTGTCATCAGACTGAAGATTTTCAGAGTGCTGTTCAGGCTTAACTGGATGAAAGAACTGTAGAAAAGGCACCCATCATGTATTAACTTTAATTCCCATAGTAGCATGTAACTACATACACTGTCTGTTCTCTGTGTTAGCCTTAAGCGATCACAGGTCAAACCTTGCTAATGTCCTCTGCTTATGTGTTTCAAACCTAAATATGGTTCGGTATTCCTCATCTCCAAACCCATTTGGACATAATGAGTACAGAAAAATAGCCTCCTTCTTAGCAACTAATAATACCTGTGTAGATCATATGCCATTAATGCCAGCTATAGGGGCACCAACTGGTTTAAAAAATAGAGGAAACACTAAAAAAAAAATGTAGTTTGCAGTTTGTTTTGCAGTTTAGATTTATTGTCCTCTGAAAATAACTCAACATACAGCCATTAATGTGTAAACAGCTGGCAACAAAAGTGAGTACACCTCACAGCGAACATGTCCTAATTGTGCCCAAACTGTCAATATTTTGTGTGACTACCATTATTATGCAGTGCCTTAACCAGTGGCGGCGTTTCACAAAACCGTAGGGTATGGCGGGGGGGGGATATGGGGAGGAAAAAGTGCAAAAAATTCAGTAATTTAACAACACTGCGTCGTTAGCGTTGGTATTGTATCAGACACTTGCACTTAACATTATATCAAAATCAAGCTCAAATTGAGTTTTTGACCAGAGAATGACGGAGATGGAGTATTTTGTCTGTCATAAGAACAGCTGTAACTGTTATCTGAAGCAGCAAGTGCATTGCATTATATGCTTTCATCAACTTTTACAGGTTATATAACTTTGATTGTAGCTATATGGGCGCTTAGTTTTTTCTTGTTGTTTAATAAACTTGGCCAAAATCTCAAATTAAGCGCTTATGCACAGGATATTTAAAACGCGCAGCCTACACAAGTATATACGGCAAATAATTAATTCTTCTCCACTCTTCAAACACACAAAAACATTATCCTTTACTGACATAGTGTTTGAGTAAAGAAAACGCTGTACTATTCAAACACCAATTATTTATTCACCCTTGCATTGCGAAAAAGCAGAGATCTCATCTCCAGGCTGTGCGCGGCGCGTCAAACTGAATGGAGGCAGGATGAAGTTACGAGGTCTCGCTGAGAGCTTGATGATCCAATGGCCTTACGACGTTTTACTGACAAGTTATTTTAGTGCTTATCATTGGTTTACTATTTTTAAAACTCTCTGATTTAAAATAATAAAAACGAATTATAATAGACTCAAGTTTGGATAATTTTTCACAGCACCTGACTGGGCTAGGGTATGGCAACTGCCATACTCTGCCATACGCAAACGCCGCCCCTGGCCTTAACCCCTACGGACTTGAAATTCACCAGAACTGCACAGATTTCAACAGGAATCCTCTCCCACTCCTTCATGATGACATCACAGAGCTGGTGGATGTTACACTCCTTGCTCTCCTCCACCTTCTGATTTTGTTGCCAGTTGTTTAGACATTAATGGCTGTATGTTGTATGCTGAGTTTTCAGAGGACAATACATCTATACTGTTATACAAGCTGTACACTGACTACCTTAAGATGCATCACAGTTTAATTTATATCATTTCTATTCGTGGGTGTTGTCCCATGAAAAGATATAACAGAATATTTGGAAAAATGTGACGGGTGTACTCCCTTTTGTGAAATACTGTGACGCAAATTTATGTGCAAGTAATCGGGCAAATACATACATGTCTCCTGGCTGCCTCCTCTACCAGCCTGAAGCACGCATTCCCAATCTGAAAGCACAGAACGTTTTGCATAATTGCAATGAAGGCATTAGAACATCCAAACTCTTTACGGCAATATCCACTTACATTGCTCTCCACCTCCTCATCTAGCCCCAGGCTCCAAACGTCCTCCCTTTGAAGACACACTGGGCCATCCAGAACAACAATTTATTTTGCTGGACGTGCTCTGTCCAGCACATAGGTCAGCTAGAAATAACAAAAAATATCCCTGTTAGGAATGAGCAATTATGCATGTATTATTTGAAGCACACCAACAAGCTGTGCATGTGAACTATCCAGTTTAGTTTGGCACTCACCAGTTGTTCTTGCTAAGGACCCAACCTCTTGGACCACAGTGGACCATTATTGGCATACTGGTGGTCCACCAGTCTAATGTCCTCTGCATCCTTTTGGCTGCCCTCAGATTCATGGCTATGGTCTACACAACAGGAAAGTAAATAATAATCGTCATTGTCAAGTGTCATGTTTACTGTATATTTGCTATGTCACCAAGTAGGATTATTACAATACCTTGTGGCCGAAAGTAGGGCCTCAGCTACGAAACATTAACTTTCTGTATTTTCCCTGACATGACTTGCCACACCCTTCTCTGTCCGGGATGTGAGGGTGAATGGCCCTTGGTGGAGATCCTGTAAACAATTTCCCTTCTTCCCCTTCTTTTTGGGCTCCCAATTAGGACCTCTTCCCCTGCCTTGACTGAGCACTGGAGAACCCCTTTCCTTTTCTTTGCCTCAAAAGCCTTTTTTTGTTTCCCCTGCGCCTTTTCAATGTTTTTCCGTACCTTAAAGATAAGAATATATTAATTACTATGCAAACATTCTTATTCAAATTGAACATGCCATCCACACAACTCTGAACAAACCATTTCATTGAGGGCCTTGACTCCAGCTAGTTTTAGCTCCAGCTCCTCCTCTGGGTCCGCCAATTCAAAGGCGGCGTCTGTCTCACAGGCATTTAATGCCTGTGGTAGACGGAGGTGCCTATTGTACATTAAAAAGTACGGGCTGTACTTGGTGGATCTCTAATTTGAAACAAAAGGTTTTGTTAGATTGCACTGAACCACAAAATAAAACTCTTAAAACATGTATGTGATATGTATGGCACACTTACTTGGCCGTTTGACTGGGGATGGTATGCACTTGTGATGGCATGCTTGATGTTCAGTGCCGCAAATGTGTGTGCATTAAGCTGTACATAATTCAGACACACATGGTTATTTTCAATATTTATTGGTCTCAGAAATGACCAATGACCACTTAAGACAGCGTGAATTGTGATGATGTCATATGACCTGCGTGAAGGGGGTGAAGGGAGAGGGTAATCAGGACACATACCTCGTTAAAAAATGCACAGCCCCTGTCAGTGATGATTTACCGGACCATACCAAATGTGTACATCTTTGACACAAGTGCCTCAGCCACCTCAGTGCTGGAGCCACACTTCAAAGGCTCAGCGATAACCCACTTGGTGAACAGGTCTGTCACCGTGAGGACGTATTGATGATCTGTCAAGTTTTTTTTCAGTGGACCAATGAGGTCCATACCGACCACCTCCCACGGCTCTTTCACCTGTGGAGATATGTAATATTACCACATCACCTCATACATAACTTGTTGCTTCAAGTGGTACACCAAGGTAAGCTCTACCTTAATAGGGTGAAGGGCAGGAGACACAGTCTTTATGGGGTCATCCTTTTGGCATCTGTGACAGCTTTTGACCTGATGTATACATTTATTATTTAGACCAAATAACTGAAGTCAAACAAAGCCACTAAATCAATTTATTTCCTGAGAGCCATAGCGTTAAATTCCATGAGAGTTCCAAAAAAGTACCCAATCTGCCACATCTGCCTTTATGCTGTCCCAATAGTACCTCACGACAACCCTGTCCACGGTCGCCCTCACACCCCCATGGTTTCCTATGCCAGGGTTGTTGTGGCACTCCTCCAGGACAGCCCGCCTCTGCTCCTCAGACAGCACAACCAGCCTCATGAATTGTGCACTGGGGCCAGTGTAGAATAATTTACTTTCTGTGATAGACAAACTATGTTTGTTATGAAAGTTTTGACATGCCCTGACATTTGTGCTTTTTCAGTTGCTTATAAACATTTTAATGGCTAAAGTCTAAAACACTGTATTCAGCACAAACTGGGCTACAATAATATGTTAGCAGCATTTATGTACATTATTTTGTTTTTGAGAAAGAAACGTTTATGCGTGGTTAGTGAAAAACTAAAATTTTAAAGTAACTGAAATAAGGCCATAAAACACATACAGAACATTTGTTCACAAGACTTTTGAGAACTGGATCTTGTAGCCTAGAATATTTGCTTCAAAATGATCTGAAAATAATCTAACTCACTCATTCAGAAAAAAACAATATATTGATTTAAATTTTCTAAGTCACTTTTTGAGTAGAAAGGGTCTATGCGAGAGGGCGTGACTCACACCTGAGAAGACAAAGGCCCGCATAATGAGCTCCATAATGAGCCATTCAGTCAGGTGTGTGACTGAGAGAGAAGAGTTACAAGAAAGAATGTGAGGAAAAAAGAAATGTGTATACATATAACTATCACATAAAATAACTTGAGATTCACTTGTGAGTGCAGTTAAACAGTTTATTAGGAACAAACAAACAAATAAACAACAGAAGAGTCAAGACATCGTGGGTGCAATATCCAAAATATCCAAAACAGTGGCAGGAAACTGGAACCCAGGAAAACAGGAGACAGCAGAAACTGCATGAGAAAACAAGACAGACGTGAGCAACACAATGAACGGACAAAGACAAAGCAAACATGGTGACAATACATACACTACCAGTCAAATTATTTAAACAGTAAGATTTGTGTAGAACAGTAACAGTAAGAAGTGTCTTCAGCTCACCAAGCCTGCATTTATTTGATCCAAATACAGCAAAAACAGTACATTATATTTATTATAATATATAGGCCTACATATTTGTACTATTCAAAATAAATAAAGCATAGAACATATAACTATCCTCACGTCGTGCAACATTTAAATGCAATGAAAGGTTGCCTATCATATTTCAAAATGTTGCACTCGATTTTACACATTTTATTCTGGAGTTATAGTTTGGGACAAGTTCACCAGTAAATGCGTTAAACGTTGTCACAACAACACATTATGAATGCCAATAAGAAACATTACTTACTCGATATAAAGTATCTCCTCCTCCGCGGCTCCAGCTGCGCTCGCGCTCTGTTTGTGAAGTAAACAAAGCTTTTTCCTCTCAGCGCGTCTTCTGGGGGTAAATACAACTCTTTTTTCCTCTCAGCGCGTTTCTGAGGTATATACAAGGCTTATTCCTCACAGTGTGTTCTTCCAAAACTGAAAAGTATCCGAGATGAACGCGTTGCTGCTTTGTTTGCGGTGGTGTGGGCGTCTACATGCCGCGTGGCTCGCGTGGAGGTTTGTAATAACAATAGCGCGAGCAGCTCGAGGGCGTGACCTAATTAGAGATAATGAGACCAGACGGAAAAACTGAACATGTCCTTGGTTTCATACGGATTACTTTATCACAGAATATTTGTTTTCGGTAAGACTTACTTCATTTAACAGTAGACATGTCAAGCTTTCTATAGATATATTTCTCATGTCTCTGTGTGAAGTATTTGCTGAGTTACAGTTCATTTTAGTGACGTGTTTCAAAAAGCAGTTCGCGGAGACAGAGAAGACTGAGAGCGCACCCTGTTTGTTTTCTTTATTCTTCAAAAGCACAAAGTTTAGTTGTTATTATGAGTGTATACAAATAAAAGTAGACCCCTTACAGATTCGAATGGTGTATTGCTTTTATCTGTACGATCAAAAATGGCAGAGTAATTCAAGCTCATTTCGGCCTTATCAGGAAAATCTGCCTCAAAACGCGTATACGCGTTTGTCGACCCCAGAGGGTTAAGTAATGATTTTGCTGCTTTGTTTGGTATTACAATACAGCACTTATGTGCACATGTGTCTTTGTTCAGGGATGCAAACACATGTGCGGTGAAAAATGTTGGCGGTTACCATGTCTGACTAGATGGAACGTCATTACTGACAGGCTCACATGTGTTAACTAAAACAATGCTAATATTATTTCAAATACCCACACTCACTTACCTCTCATAACGAAATTTGCAGCCATTCGTGAGACCTTCTTCTTCAATGCCGCATCCACCAGCCCGTCAACCAAATATTGCCTAACGGCAGTGTAAAGGGCAAACCTTTCTTTTCTTTCGCTGCACTCCATTTTCTTTTGCTGTGAGTGAATGAAAGTCTCGTGGTACAAAGGTGCACAAGCGTGGAACAGATCATGCAGTGTCGTAAATCGTTGCAAAACAGAATTGTCATTTGCGCATGCACGTTTTCTACTACGTCATTATGCGCATGCGCAGATGGATCGTGCAGGTATCCCGGATCGTGTACTGACATGGTGTCTTACCTCAGACCCACCCTGAGTGAGCTGTCATCAGTTGTTTCACAGCCGGAGCAGATGTAGACAAGAATGACTCCACAGACGATGTACATGCTCCAACACAGACTCTCCCTGAATCCCCTGACTGCTTTTGACCATAATTCGATGATGGTATCAACAAGAAAAGACAGATATATGTTGACCAGACGCTCAACAAACCTACACCATGGACATTTCCATGACCTCAGGACAACTATCTTTTCTTTACTGCATTCAAAGAGAATGCGCGCCTCTTTTTCTCTTACAACAAAATAAACTCAACTTACATAGAGGATCCCTAAAGACAATCATTCATTTCCATTGCTATTAGAGCAAGTGTATCAACAAATAACATGTTTGATGTCTTATATATATATATATATATATATATATATATATATATATATGCTTGGTGTTTTACGTTATGCGTGGTGTGTTTTAGTGTGATCTTTGCCTTATAACTGTCTTTTGAATAGATAGCCATGTGTAGTATCGGGTTAAAGCTTATTTCAAATGCAGGAAGTTGAATTGAATTATATGTCGATTTTCAGTCTCGTATGAATGATGAATACTTTTATAAGAAGTTATTAGAAATATTCCAAACATGATGTATGAAGCATTAAGATAATATATGCAAGGAAAGAAGCCGTGCGGGCCGGGGCTACGCCCTACAGAGACAATGTGATTGGATCAAACAGTGAATGGGACTCAAATCAGTCTGATAAAAACAGACACCCAGCTTTGCATAGTGCTGGGAAAACTTTGGCTCGCTGCTTGAAAACTTGGGCTTTGCTTCTCCTGATCGCGCTGCGAAGAATTCGCAGATTTAACATCAAGCTGATCATCTAAAAGAACTAAAACACTTCGTCAACTTCTCACTGAGGAAACTGTTAGAACCTGAAGCTACGCAAACAAACTCTGAGCAGAACTTCTAGTGAACGCGTCACTTTCAACGTCACAAAGAAACCACCGAAGGGGTTCCCCAGTGACGCCACACAAGGACCGCACCAGCAGCCAATCAACAGCCCCGGGATTTCCCGACCAGGAAGGAAAGGGAACCGGAGAATACCCTTCAACTCAACTTAAAGCAAGTAAACAAACAAACAATCTCCATGTCTTGCTGAGCTGGTTTGAATTAATCTTAAAAGAGAGAGATAGCAAAGTTCTGTATATGTGACATCCTCAGGTCTTTACTCTTGGAAAAGAGAATTAGAACCTTAAACTTTCTTCAAATTGCTTTCACCTTGCCGGAATGTGTGTGTATGTGTTTTGTTAGTATTGTATCAGAATAGCAAATAAACTTTCGTCTCATTTATAAAGAGTGGGCTGGTGCTGTGTTTTTCAAGTTTGAAACTATTTGCCAAATATCGTGGTACCTGTCGCTCAAAATTTCCCAAACAATTCTGTATTAGTATCGTGGCCACGAAATAAACAGAATTGCTAAGATATACTGGTTTAATGCTCGCTGGACGAGTCGTTAAGAAAGTATAAATTATACGTTTTGATTAATACCAATTAATCAATTAATTAATCAATAGCAAATCTCTATGATTCGATTTCCTAAAGCTAAAATTCAAAATAAAAGCTTAAATCAATCAAAGTTATTACACAATTTACGGGTAATCGAGATATCATGAGTGCAGTATTACGGTATTATAGAGTATTGTTTACTGTGTTTAGAAAAATGGAACAAACTTTTGTCTAAAACTTGTTACAGAGAAACATCAGTATTCTGTGCTGAGAATAAAACAGTGTGACATTCTCTAATTATAATCAGTTATATGTAACATACTAGGCTATATATTCTTTGTCAATATGTTTTAAATTGTTGGTTTTTTTTTTTTTTTTGCAAAGTCAGTGACACTCTCTGTCCCTCACAGTCACACATACAGCAAAATAATGTGTTAGAGGAAGGTCCTTAAATTAAAATCAAGGCATTAAGTGGCGTCTATTTTTTAGAGAATGCCAAAAGGTGCGTGAACTGTATTAGCTGGTTCAGGTGTTTCACATTAGATCTGGAGCTAAACTATGCAGGGCTGTGGTCCTCCAGGAACTGAATTTGACTTCCCTGTCTTAGGAATTTTCCAAACTGGTTCAACTTGAATGTTACTTTGACAAGCTGATCCTTATACAGTTGTTTATACATTCCTGTAACACTGTCTGTTCGTCTTGCGTGTTTTAGTGTGTTTGGGTCGTTAAGTTTGTATTAGGGTAAAAATATCCAAGATCCAGATCCATTAACAGGGTCATCCCCCAACATTAGGAAGTGTTGGGCAATCTTAACTGACTCTCATAGTTGTCAAAGGTTTTATTCTTTGCAAAGAATGTCAGACAGTCATAGAGAAACACAGGTTACTGCAGAGTGCGACAAACGGGGAGGGCGCTCCTCCACCTTTATACACTCTAGGCACTCAAGGTTACAAGCTCACAATGCTCCTAGACTCTCGCTGTGTTTCACACCAGCACTCATCTCACACCAGTCTGTAGCATCAACACAGTTTTTCACAAACCCCCCCCATCTCTGCCCATGTCTGCTCTTTGGCCTTGGAGAGTGATAAGTGAGACACAAAAGACTCTGGCATTAGGAAAAAAGGTAGCTGTTTTTCTGTAAGGCTGACTGAAACAGCACACATATTTTCTGTCCAAAATATCTTCTCAAAACTCAAAGTTTCTCCTTTTTCTCCCTCAAATCAGTCTTTTTCATACTGTTTGTCTGATTCCACTACGACATGTGACGTGCAATGTAAATTGTCAGGCAACATAATTTCTGTGTTAGATGGCTCAGTTTGCCTTTTAGCCAGTTTGCACATCATTTCAGCCCAAACATGATTTATGATGTGCCATTCATATGCCCACTGATGCTCTGCTTGCAAACAGCACCATTGCTCCCCCTCTCCTGTCACTCTGACACCCGAGGAGTCCACAACTAGTATCAAATTTAGTTTGCATAACAGATCTCAACCCAAGATGGACACAGAGCATTTTGGTGAATAAACGAATGCATGTTTCAGCACTCTGCCCCCCTCTGTTTCACAATTTAGAGGCAATGAAAATCTTTCAAAAATTGTATGCCCTGATGCAGAAATAGACTCACTTGTTTTGTCTGATAACGACGGTTGACATGGCAAGTCACATGGTCGTATAGATGACCTCGAAGCCCCAGAATCGGCTAAAAACTCAGTCATTACCCCCTCCACTATCAAAGGATATTTGGGCATTTTCTTAAATACTTCACTTTCATACATCATGAAACATTAATCAGAATTTTCATCATTCAAATCAGAATTGCACAAAGAAACGCAAGCTTTTTCTTTATTGCAGAGAGCAATTTGTACATCAGTGTGTGTGTGTGTGTGTGTGTGGTTAAAAAAAATCTTCACTTCCCTTTTTTCAGTCGCCGCTGGCCACTTGCCCTGAACCCCTCCTCCCTGCTCTCCGTCCTCCTCGCCTCAGTCCGCTTCTTGATCTCGCTGGTTTTCTGGACAGTCTTTGGCCCAATGACCATCCTTTTTGCACAGTCTACATTTGGTGCATTTTCTCATCTCATGATCATCAGCTTCACAGATCCAACAACCCCATTTTTCAAAATTTCTTCCACCTTGTCTTTTTCCTCTTCCCCCTCCTTTCTGCTGATTTCGCTTCACAGAAGAGCCCCCCTACCTCGATACAGCTTACACTAGGGTCAGCTTTAAATCTTTGTCAACCTTTGCTATAACTCTTTCTTTCTGCGCTGTCTGCAGTTCTTCTGCGTCCAAAGCACGTGTCAACACGGCAGACAGTCGTCCGTTTTTCCATTCAATGTAGCTGGTTTTCACTGCTTGCTCAATCTCAGTTCTCAGTCCATTCAAAAACCAGCTCCACAAATGACATTCCCATGTCTCAGGTGTTTTTATACCTTCAGCCATCTCCTCAACAGCTGTGCGGTATTCCAAGTTGCAGAGGTGGGGGACTCGAGTCACATGACTTGAGTCGCAAATTTAAGGACTTGTGACTTGCTTGACTAAATAAAGAAAATGACTCAACTTGACTTGGACTTGCGATCCAGTGACTTGAGACTTGACTTGACTTGACTTTATAACACCTCTAATTATTATTATAAATCATTGCGACATAATTTGGTAAACAAAACCCAATCTATCTACACCAATAGATCTTGAGAGGTTGCCGGCACTGAGAGATCTCTAGGACTATGGTGTGCTTCCTGCCTAGGGTTCTCCTGCGTCTCACCAGACGGTTCGTCTGAGCGGTGTACCTGCATCCATCCTCGTCCACACACCGACTTGCTCTGGTGTATTTTGAGCCCTCTTGTGCCCTTGCAGATCCTTCCGCAACTGCATTTCACTTCCGGTGCCTCCCCGGTCAAGGTAGTTTGTCTGAGCTTCCTCTGTGTCCGTGTCACTGTCCTTGTTGTTGCCATTGAATCTGTCCTAGTGAGCCTCTCATCCTCCCCCCCTCTCGGGAGGCTCTGGGGGTATTGCTCATTTGTCGGTTCTGTAGCTTGCTTGGTGCCCTCTTGCGAGTGCTGCAACAGGGGTTGCTAGCCCCTGTTACCCCGCCAGTCTTTCCTGGAGGTCAGCTGTCTCTCCAGCGTCACCGACCTTCCTCGGTTGCCATCCAGACTTTCCTGGAAGTCACTGGTTGCCCAGGGAGTTCAGTTGTAAAATACATCTATGATGCTAACATACACCCATTTCTAATGGATGAAGCCTCGGCCTGGAAGAGAGATCGTCAGGTGGTCCCCAACCTCCTCCAGTTGGCGGGTCAGCAGTGACTGGCCAGCTCACTGCCCCTCTCCTCCAGGCTTCCAGCTTATGCCCTCTCTCTTGTGCCAGAGCCAGCAGGAGGCTCTCTCTGACACTTCTCCCAGCCTCCGAACAGCTGCTTTCCGCAAGTGGCCTCTCAGTCCAACCTTTGTCAATAGATTTCACACAGATTGAGCTGGGAATCCTCGACATCCAACTTCCACCGTCATCAGCCATGTTGTCCACCCCTTGTCCCGGCAGTCTTGGAAAAATTAAGTCGTGACGTTTTGAATGAATTGGTTTAGTGAAGACTTCTGTGATAAAGCTGTGATTTGCCACCACTTACTGGCGGCATTAATGTCATAGAGTTGGTCTATCAGTTAATTTCATATTTCTATATTCATATTTCAATTTTTTTTATTAATTATTTTTCCTACAGAACAAACAGAAAACAAAAACGAAACAAAACAAAAAGCTTAGGCAGACCTTAAATGCACAGCTGTCAGTTTAGTTCTTATTAAAATAAAATCAAAGAAATGGATAAGCTACAGGGGAAGATACATAAACATTAACAGCAATAGGCTTCTTGTTTTGAGCCATGATGACAATAGCTTTCAAGAACAATGTAGGCAATCATGCAAAGTGAAAGAAACAGTCCAAATACGGTGTCTATATTCAATGAAAATTTTGGGTCCATTTTTTTTTCTGATATAAGGGGTGATTTGTAGTCAGCATATTATTTAAAACTGAATAGCATGTTTTGTTACAGACTGAAATTATTTAGCGTGCTCCCAGACTGAATCCCAGTCTTCACTGGAGATATTTAGTGCAAAATCATTTTCAAACATCTATTATCTTTGTCTCCTAGGATGGTCAAACTCAATATAACATAAATATGAGATACATATTTTTATCTTGTATTTTTATCAATATTTTCTCAATTACAGACTTACAAAGTAGTATTTTGCCTATTTTCAAAATGTTACATTTAAAACATTATTATTTAAAATGTATAATTAAAAAAGTAAATTTCTGAGGAAAAATTAATAAGGTCCTGTGGCAAAAATATATTTGTTTCTGTTTGATACTGTGACTTGACTTGACTTGACCCTTATCAGGACTCGACTTGACTTGCTTGAGGTGAGCCACTGACTTGACTTGACTTGCTTGATTAGTTTGTACTGTGACTTGAGACTTGAACATGTGTGACTTGCCATTCGCGGTGTTCTCTTTGGCAGTCTTCTCTTTGCAGCCTTCCACTCACTTTGTGCCAGCTCGAAGCCCCCAGTTTCACTGCCAGCAGCCTCCTCAGCTCGTGCACGGTGGGGCCGAATTCTTTGCAGAACATCACCATTTCGTTAGAAATTTTATCACCTGCTTCTTCATCGCTTGGCAAGTGAGCCATTGCTTCTTTCATATCATTCACATTCCTTGGTCTGAAAACCATCATCGGGTCCCGAAACTTAGATCATCGAAGCCATTATACTCACATTTTCTTCTTTCACCGTTTGTCTGTTTTTTTTTTGTTTTTTCGGGGGAGCCATGAGCACTCTCTCCTCTTCAGCTTCTTTGTGGGGGTCTTCCTCTATTTCTTCTTCTGCTCGCAGTGCTGTTGGTCTCTTTGGTGGAGAGCATTTGAGGTCAATGTCCACTTTCAGGGCTCGCAGCTCAGCCATGGGGTAGTGAGGATATGGTGGTGGTGCGTGTGGAGAGACACAGACAGAGCGGTTAGTAGTCTATGTGATGCGGTTACTTTTTCTTCACATTTTTAATTTTCCTTTTTCTACATGCTAATTCTTTTTGCATCGCTCTCCTTTCCCTCTTGTCTCCTTCCTCTATCAAACAATTCACCGTCTGCTCACATTTATCACACATATGTTTCACACAACACCCTTTCTGCTTTTTGCTTCCCTCTTCAACTGATTCCTTTACAACATTTAATCTTGTGACACTCAATGTTCCCTCTTTTGGAAAATCATGATACTTAATTAATTTCCCCATATCTTGAATGCATTTCTGGCCATATAATTTTTTTATTTGACAAAATACCGGTGTATCAAATTTAGCGAGCTTGCTCTGGGACTTCCCCATATTGGTTGTTTTTCCTCTGGGTTTCTTTTCAGTGCCTATAATCTGTTAGAGGTCTCCAACAGATCTGACCTTTCACCCAAAGACGGACGGGCAGAGTGCATTTGCAGCTCCGATTAATACCTGCACAGTTTCAATTTCCCCTCTTAGAAATATGTTAACTGCGTTGCGCGTGGCCTCAATTTCTTGCCGATCCCACCTCATTACCCAGTTTCAATTCAATTTTAGAAAACTTCTTAACTGTGCTCTACGTAATCTCAATCTTCCTCAAATACTTCTTGATTACGGACTTCCACAGAGCCAGACCCGCCAATATTGTTTATCCCTTTATCTTAATTCTAATTTCAAAACCCAATTCTTTAAATTAATGATTTATCTCTTACCAGAGAGTTCCGTTGCAACCTGGGTTCGTTTATTGATTCCAGTGGTGTCCCCTCCGGGTCCTGGCGGTCAGTCCCTCTTCCCCTAATCTGTTCGGGGTAGAGCTGTGACTTCTACAGTAGAGCCCTGCATTTCGGCCCGGGCCCGACGGGCCCCGACTTTTTTACGTCCCTAGGGCCGGGCTTCGGGCCAATTTTCACGTCATAGTTCAGACGAGGGCCGGGCCTCGGGCCTGTTTTAGTTTTCTCCTTATTTTTATATTTTTATATCAATGTCTAAGCCAAGTGCTTAGAAAAGCGCTATATAAATGTAAGGAATTATTATTATTATTATCAATTAGTGATGGAAAAAAATCACCGCGCTGGAGGAAACAACACGAGACCGTGCCGCAACTGTGAAGAGCGGCTCGACGGTGTTTAGTGTCCAGCAGCAGCTCGCGCTGTAAGCGCAGCTGTTCTGCGTTCAAATACACGCAATAAAGCTTGCCATAAAGCCCCAGCAAAAGTAATTACCATGAATGTGTCCGAGGGAAATAGTAAGGAGATATTTGAATTACTTACTAATAAACTAGTGTTTTCTGTGTCAGTGTTGCTTGGATTCATCTCCTCATTAGACATGCCTTTAGAGAGAAATGCATCTTCACGGATTATGATTATAATGAATGAGTTGTTGTTTTGAATTGAGGTTTTGAATTGAATTGATGAATTGATTTATTTCGTTAAGTAGTAATTTAAAGCTTTCTATAGATATATTTATCATGTCTGTAAGGCATGTATTCGCTGACTTTCGGTTCATTTTTGTGAAGCGCTCCTGTTCAAGACGAGACGGCAGAAAGCACATCGTTTTCTTAAAAGCACGACGTTTTGTTGATATTGTGAGTGCACACAGTTCCGAATGATGTATTACTCTTACCTTTATGAGCAAAAATGACGGCCTATTTTAAGTCATTTCCATAAAAAAAAAAAAAAATGCAATTGATTGCGCTGGTGCCTCCATGTCCTGCACTTTCTCCGCACAAACTATTGGATGCAGCGCACATTTATCTAAGTTTAACCTTAAACATTGTTATATGCTTGAACTGTTTTAGTATATCTATAGATTTTATTTTAGGCAAGTCGTGATGATTTGAGAAGGCTAAATTGATCAAACATGCTATGATCAGCCTGCCGGTTCAGGTGAGTTTCATTAGATCTGGAGCTAAACTATGCAGGGCTGTGGTCCTCCAGGAACTGAATTTGACTTCCCTGTCTTAGGAATTTTCCAAACTGGTTTAACTTGAATGTTATTTTGACAAGCTGATCCTTATACAGTTGTTTATATATTCCTGTAACACCGTCTGTTCGTCTTGCGTGTTTTAGTGTGTTTGGGTCGTTCAGTTTGTATTTGGGTAAAAATATCCAAGATCCAGATCCATTAACAGGGTCATCCCCCAACATTAGGAAGTGTTGGGCAATCTTAACTGACTCTCATAGTTGTCAAAGGTTTTATTCTTTGCAAAGAATGTCAGACAGTCATAGAGAAACACAGGTTACTGCAGAGTGCGACAAACGGAGAGGGCGCTCCTCCACCTTTATACACTCTAGGCACTCAAGGTTACAAGCTCACAAGCTCTCCGCAGCTGTACTTTTCCATACATGGTGAAAAGCTAGAAAGAAACACTCCACTATGTTTCATGAGCATATAGAAAATCATGTAAAATCAACCAAAATGAATTTTTCTTCAACACAAGACATAAACACATACTTGGGTTTTTAAAAGCTCTTTATTTACCTGGATGTGTCAGCGAGGTGGAGAGATGGATTACCTTCAACCAGCTTTGCTTTGAAACCTTCCCGCTTCAATCAACCCAAGACCACCTCCAACCGTTTCAGATGCTGAGTCACTGAAGAGGAAAATACCACAATGTCGTCCAAATACAAAAGCAATGACTGATGCCTCTGATCACCAAACAATCTTTCCACCAAATGCTGGAAAGTGCTGGGAGCATTACAAAGCCCAAAAAGCATCCTATTCCACTTGAATAACCCGAATGGAGTACAAAAGGCAGTTTTGGGCCTATCCCCCTCAGTGACTGGAACTTGGTTGTACCCGCTGACCAAATCCAAAGTGGAAAACCAGTGGGCCCCTGTCAGTGCATCTAACGTCTCCTCTATGCGAGGCAGCAGGAACGTGTCTTTCCTGGTCTTCGAATTCAACTGACGGTAGTCTACCGTCTTTCTTTTCACTAGAACGATAGGAGACGTGTATGGACTACAGCTCTCTTGAATTATCTGGCCTTCCAGCAGCTGGTTGATGTGCGTCTTCACCACATCATATTCCGAAGGGGGCAAGCACCTATATCGCTGCTGGACTGGGACATCATCTGTAAGAGGAATGTCATGCGAGGACAGGTTAGTACACCCTAAATCACTATCATGAGCCGAAAATATGGACTGATAACTCCGTAACAGGGTCCTAACCTTATCCTGCTCTTCCATCTCCAAAGCAGATAAGTCAACAGATTAAATCCGCTCTCGCAATGAGGGTTCCACCACACAGCCTTGGGAGCCCACTGTAGCAACCACCGCCTTTACCTCAGTCACCCCTGGAGGTAAGCTCACAACATACACGCCATGCAAGCTGCCTAGAAAGGTATTTGGGTAAAGTACCGCATCTAACACTCCTACGTTCACAAGCAGGATGTAGACTGTGCCTCGGATCACTGGCACTAGGGCAGGTGAGGCCAAAAGGCCAGCCGGAAGTCCAGACTCAAGTGGCTCAATCAACACCATACCCCCTGAATACTGTTCAGAACAGGTGGCAGTGATTATCTTCATGGTACCACCCGGAACACGGCAATGATGACGTACTCGCACTCTTGCCCTACCTACCTATCCAAAAACTGGCTGGGATTTAATTTCATGACAATGCTGCAATGCTTGCAACACAACACCAGGGACCTCTACTATGGGTGGAGAGTCAAACAAGGCCTGGCCATGTTGGCCAAAGAGTTCCCGGTAGCACCGGCTCAGCACATTCATCCCCAGTACCCCAGGGACCTGAGCACACATGACACCAGGAGGGTCCCTGACCACCAGTATCCCACATTCTGGCACTATTTTGCCACACAATTCCACATTTATCTCCATATAGCCAATATATGAAATTGCAAGCCCATTAGCAGTACGTAATTGGAGCCACTGGCACAGTTTTAAACTCTCTTGGCCACATGGTTTGAAATTTTTCAAAATGCAGCTCTCCGTAATAGTGGACACCATAGAACCGGTATTGATTAAACAAGCAACGGAAACTCCACCAATACTGGCCACCAACTGCGGGCAGCCAGACATTGAGCTAATTGCCTCGCTGCGGACTTCTAACAATGTGGCATTTGGTTGACGGCGGAATAATTGGATTTCAGAACTATTTCTTACGACAGATTAATGGTGTCGCTACGGTGGTGTCGATGGTGTCGATTTAGCGTTCCTGTTGTTGGTGCTACATGGGAACTATTATCTAGAGACGCTGTTGCTTTGTTTTGGTTAAATTCGTTTTGTAATTTAATTTTTGTTGTGGTTGTTGAAGCTGCAGAATGTGTGTGTGTTTCTCAGTTTACAAACGTTTTCCTTTTTTCCATTTGCCTCTAACTGATTGGACACCTTTATTGTGAAACGTGTTTGCTTGTTGTGAGTGTTTAACGTGAGTTTGGTCTCATTTTGCTCAGTTACCTTTTGTTGTTGTACTTTTGCTTTAGTTTATTTTGTAAGTGTTTTTCATTGTTGTATTGCCATGTTGAGTGGTGGTGATGTTGTGAGTCTGCTGACGTTTGTGCTCTTTGGCTGAGTTTTGTGTTATAGTAGCAACTTATTTATTTATTTTTTTTGTTTTGTTGTAGTTATTCTGGTCGATTTAAGTCTTTGTAGTTGTTTATTTGTGGGTCAGCTGTGTGGATGGGAAACTCTTCTTTCTGTAAGCCATCTGTGATAAAGTGACTGTGTTTGTTCAAGTGTACAGTATTGTTCAAAATAATAGCAGTACAATGTGACTAACCAGAATAATCAAGGTTTTTAGTATATTTTTTATTGCTACGTGGCAAACAAGTTACCAGTAGGTGCAGTAGATTCTCAGAAAACAAACAAGACCCAGCATTCATGATATGGACCCTCTTAAGGCTGTGCAATTAGTTGAATTAGTTGAAAGGGTGTGTTCAAAAAATAGCAGTGTGGCATTCAATCACTGAGGTCATCAATTTTGTGAAGAAACAGGTGTGAATCAGGTGGCCCCTATTTAAGGATGAAGCCAGCACTTGCTAAACATGCATTTGAAAGCCTGAGGAAAATGGGTCGTTCAAGACATTGTTCAGAAGAACAGCGTACTTTGATTAAAAAGTTGATTGGAGAGGGAAAACCTATAAAGAGGTGCAAAACTTATAGGCTGTTCAGCTAAAATGATCTCCAATGCCTTAAAATGGAGAGCAAAACCAGAGAAACGTGGAAGAAAACGGAAGACAACCATCAAAATGGATCGAAGAATAACCAGAATGGCAAAGGCTCAGCCAATGATCACCTCCAGGATGATCAAAGACAGTCTGGAGTTACCTGTAAGTACTGTGACAGTTAGAAGACGTCTGTGTGAAGCTAATCTATTTTCAAGAATCCCCCGCAAAGTCCCTCTGTTAAAAAGGCATGTGCAGAAGAGGTTACAATTTGCCAAAGAACACATCAACTGGCCTAAAGAGAAATGGAGGAACATTTTGTGGACTGATGAGAGTAAAATTGTTATTTTTGGGTCCAAGGGCCACAGGCAGTTTGTGAGACGACCCCCAAACTCTGAATTCAAGCCACAGTACACAGTGAAGACAGTGAAGCATGGTGGTGCAAGCATCATGATATGGGCATGTTTCTCCTACTATGGTGTTGGGCCTATTTATCGCATACCAGGGATCATGGATCAGTTTGCATATGTTAAAATACTTGAAGAGGTCATGTTGCCCTATGCTGAAGAGGACATGCCCTTGAAATGGTTGTTTCAACAAGACAATGACCCCAAACACACTAGTAAACGAGCAAAGTCTTGGTTCCAAACCAACAAAATTAATGTTATGGAGTGGCCAGCCCAATCTCCGGACCTTAATCCAATCGAGAACTTGTGGGGTGATATCAAAATGCTGTTTCTGAAGCAAAACCAAGAAATGTGAATGAATTGTGGAATGTTGTTAAATAATCATGGAGTGGAATAACAGCTGAGAGGTGCCACAAGTTGGTTGACTCCATGCCACACAGATGTGAAGAAGTTTTAAAAAACTGTGGTCATACAACTAAATATTAGTTTAGTGATTCACAGGATTGCTAAATCCTAGAAACAAAAACGTTTGTACAAAATAGTTTTGAGTTTGTACAAAGGCAGACACTGCTATTTTTTTGAACACACCCCTTTCAACTAATTGCCCAATTGCACAGCCTTAAGAGCGTGCATATCATGAATGCTGGGTCTTGTTTGTTTTCTGAGAATCTACTGCACCTACTGGTAACTTGTTTGCCACGTAGCAATAAAAAATATACTAAAAACCTTGATTATTCTGGTTAGTCACATTGTACTGCTATTATTTTGAACAATACTGTATATAACCTGATTTCTGCTTGTTACAGGAGCTGAGTGCCTAAGGCAGGGGTGGATTCCTGGTGTTGGTGTTTCTTTCACGAGTGCTGGCTGGAGTGGTCGTGTGTGTGTGTCACTGGTGTAAGTGAAGGGTGTTTTGCTGTGTAGGCCGATTGTGCCCTTATGCCCTGCTGCCACACCTCGACTCCTGTACCTTGATCCTTGGAGGTCCTTGATGAACCAGGTCATCCATAGTTGTATTTTGTGAAGTGTGGAATTGAGTCTGTTATATGTGAAATGTTGTGCACAGCGATTACTCTTCTTCTTCCCTATGTTTTTGTAACAAACCCATTTTTAATTGTAATAAAAAATTATTTTTTTGTATATCTACGTCTCTTGCCAATTTATCGTGAGCTGACCTGTGTTGCCTAAAAATAAATTCTATTCATTATAGGTCCTGGGGCTAGACCCAGGGTGGCGTAGTCGTGCTAAATCTCTAATCCCTCAGCAATCCCTTAAGAATTAAAACAGAAAGACTTTATCAGATCTATTAGGAAAACATCTAGTAAGCAATGGATGATGGGTATTGTAGTCTGTGGGTGATGTGCAACAGTAGTATAGTGCAAGAATCAATTCGATGGAAGGGTGACCTCTGGTGGCTATCGGGCAGAAGGTCACAGACCGGATTCGTGACACCATGGCTGTTTTAGAAAGAGGCGAGAGTTCAAAGATAGCCTCCTCTGCCGGTTCAGAGCAGGACAAATGTTCTAAAGCGGCCTCCATGGCCGTGACAGGGTAGGACGAGGAATCACAGATGGCCTCCATAGCCATGACAGGGCAAGACAAGGATTCGTAGGCAGCCTCCATAGCCGTGACAGGAGTCACAGACGAGGAATTACAGACGGCCTCCATAGCCATGACAGGACAGGACGAGAAATCACAGACGGCCTCCATAGCCATGACAGGACGAGAGTTGGTGAGAGGATACCACTGAGGTTCTGCTGAGGTAGCCGCCACCTCTGGAGGTTCTACAGCAGTAACAGTCTCTTCGACCGCAACACGAAGGGCTGAGAGAATATTGCTGTGCGCCACCACCATACAAGGAGCTGAAGCGAGCCCCGCTGCTACGGGAGGTTCTGCAACATGTGCTGCCACCTCTGGAGAGACTGCAGGGGGTGCCCTCACCTCGGAGAACCCAGCAGCTAGCGTCACTACCCCAAGAAGTTCAGCAGCATCAGCTGCCACCTCTGGAGACATCTCAGTGGACGCCGCCACCTCTGGCATTTCTGTGGTGGTGTATGCAGCCCAAACGCAACATAAAGTGATTTCCATCATCGGAAGCACTTCGGACAGGGGAATGAGTTTACGAGCAGGCGGACTGGAGTGATTAGGTTTGGAGATACCTGCTGTGTGTACTGACACCAGCGGTGGATGCCAACCTCTGGCGCTTGATGACGGGTTCTCTTGATAGGACGGTGGAGGGTTGCAGTATAACACCTGCAACAGGACGTGGCTCTGGAGAGGTAGACATGACATGAAGTGGTTCTGGAAGGTCAGATGAGACATGGAGAGTGTGACGGCCCGAGTGGTGGCCGCACAAGAGTGGTAGTGTGGATGTCTCTTACACACAGCACACGCATCCACATGTAACCACAAACATGCGTTTTTATACATCTCTATATGAAGGATATGTTCAGTCATTTAAGGTTAATCTTTATTTAAATTTCTCTCTTTGTCATTTGTATTCACTTTGGCTTTAGTTTGTAATAACCACATGAAACACAATATTCATTAGTTCTTTATTGTTAGGTTTTTATATGTTTACATTTACAATCCATCTTTATATACATCGTTGCTGATTTGGAGTGCACACGAATTAGTTGCGTTGTATCTGTTACTTACATTTGTTTCTATTTTGAGTTTAAGTTCACCGGTGACGTGTGGCGATCTTCAGGTGTTGTCTGCTGCTGCCGCATCCTGGTGTGATGAAAATTAGAGTCCGGGCAGGAACAGAGAATTTAAGCATTAGTGGTTCTGCCCGGACATACCATTCATTGAGGTTGCCCGGGGGAGGAGAAAAAGTTGATTTCTTTATTAATTTATTTATGTAGTTGTATATTTATGAGATGTAATTATATTTTGTTTTCTTTATCTTGATTTAATTTGTTTCTCTGTTTGATTTGAGTTTGACTTGTGTAATGTTACCTGTTGAATGTAAAAGTTTGTTGCTTTCCCTCTTAATTTGTAATGGGCCCATCTTTTGCTTTATAAGCTGTTGCTTTGTTTGTTTGTGAGGTCAGTTTTTAGTTGTTGGTTTTGTGTCGGTCTGTATAGTTTGATTTCATTTTCTTTTGGTTTATTTGTTGTATGATTATGAGTTTGTAAAGTTATTGGTTTGGGGGTAAATAAAGACCCAATTTTCTAGTGAAAGCTGGTGTTCCTTTTTCCTGACTTCTCGGTCCCTCACAGAGAGGCTCTGGCAGATTGGACGAGATGTGACGAGACTCTGGCAGATCAGCTGTGATGTGACGAGATTCTGGAAGATCAGCCGTGACGGGACTAGACTCTGGCAGATCAGCTGAGACATGACAAGTGTAACGTTTGAATGTAATCAAGATGTTTGATCAGGTTTTAGGCATCGTAAACTTTCCCTCCTTCCTTGTTGTAACGAAATTACAGATGCAATTATAGATTCATGTCTAACGTCCACCTCTGGTTCAAAGAGGCATTATCACCCCTGCTATCTTCTCCAACGCTAGCAGGGACAGTCGTCAACTTTCTCTTTGAGCTTCAAAGAGATTCCAGGGGGGAAGGAACGATTCCCCCATCCCCACGAGGAGCCACTACCCATGGCCCAGGCAAACTCAAAAGCTTCAATACACATAGGAAAGGACATTGGCTCCATATATCCACAATCAAACTGTATAGTGCATTCCTGTGTTGTATGCATGCTTCTAAGTTATAGTAGCTTAGTTACAACTCTGTAGTACTGTAATGAAGCTCCAATTACTTGGATCTAGACGTATTAATGTATCACTGCCTTAATGTTTTCCAAACCCTTGCATGTTAGGTATCAAAATGACTTACTTCTGATTCCCAGATTAATTAATTAATATGATGTCACCATAACTTGCACCATACTCTTTTTACCATACTTTGACTTAATATTGGACAAATCCTCCAGACCACCATAAACCATGCAAATAAGGTGTTGCGTAAGACAAAGGAACCTCTCCCGCTCAAAATTCACACCTCTACATTGGTCAATCTGCCAAAGATGGGTGTGACCACGGACCGTTAAAAGGCCCTAACCTAAACCCATCATTGCTCAATCCCTTTGAGACACACTCTCCAAGACTCATCACCCTTGAGTCGGACCTTCAGACAGTTTTTATCATCAAGTAACTTTGTCGATTCACTGTGGACTCCCCAATCTTCAGAAGAACCTAATGAAAGCCTTCAGGTCACACTACTGAACTCATCAAGAACCTCTGTTGTCTACCGCATCCGGACTCTTGTTCAGCAGCAAAGCCAAAGCAAGTAACCATTTCCAACTAGTTAAGATGCGTATCTAAATTTGGGCCCCTTTTTTAAGGTGATTTTTAATTCTCTGATGACTCTCACTAAGTTGTGGTTAATTGATGTTAAATACTGCCATTCTTTGTTCTTCTCTCTCTTTCTCTCCTTAATTATATATATGTATGTGTTTTGCTTAGTCTAGTTGTATGTTAGCTGTAGTTTCATTTATTAAATTAATTATATTCACAATTGATTGCCTCTGTGTGCTGCTCACAATTCAGAGTCACTGAATGTTGATCTTGCTAAATGCTAAGTTAATGCTAGTACTGTATGAAGTAGGAAAGTTATTATTTCTTGGCCAGGAAAATAATCTTTCCTTGAATTGATAAATGATTATACTGTCGGTGGACAAACATTAAATCATTGCAATATTGATTCTGCTACAGTTAATTCTAAGATCTGATCTAAATATTCATAATTAATTATAACCAGTTATTATTAATTATAAATATTTCCTTTTGAGCTAATTTGCTACACGAGGCTCTGGCAGATCAGCTGAGACGTGACATGACTCTGGGTGATCAGCTGTGACGTGACGGTGCGTTGTTGCGTCCACCATTTTGTGAGTGCATTCTGGTGCGTCCGCCATCTCGGTCACAGACGCTGTGCCGCGTTCCTCTTCCGCGACACCCACAGTAAACGAAAAGCCAGAACACATTTGTAAAACATGGTCAAAATAAAGGCAGGGTCGAACAACAGCAAACAGTATTCAGAGGGCTAGACAAGAGAGGTAATCCAAAATGTGAGCAATACTCCAGGCAAAGTGTGAACAGAGTCCGAAATGGCAAGACAGGGGTTAATCTAAACAGACAATAGATCCAGGGCAGGCGGCTGACAGATGAGACGAGATAAACCAAGCAAGGATCAGGACACAGATGAAACAGACTATAAACAAGGTTAGGCTAGACTTAACTTCAGAAAACATGGAATGGCTCCGTAAGGTTGCTATCACTAGGAGAGAGATAAATGCAGACAATACTCGGCGAACTGACTAAGGAAGTTCATGTCTTAAGTAAGCTGTGTGATCAGTGCAATCAGCTGTGTGTGTGTGTGTGTGTGTGTGTATATGTGTCATCAGTGCAATGAATGATGGGTATTGTAGTCCGTGGGTGACATGCAACAGTAGTGTAGTGCAAGAGTCAATTCGATGGAAGGGCAACCTCTGGTGGCTATTGGGCGGAAGGCCACAGACCGGATTCGTGACAGAAAGCGATAACTTTGCCATAGTATCCTTTTAAATGTCATAGTAATAAATCTGGTAAATACTTGGCAAATCAAATCAAACGAAACAAGGAAAAAAGCAACAATTACAGTTATTCCAGACCCAGCAGGAAAATCCACCAACTCACCGGAAGACATTAACCAAATTTTTACAATTTTTATAGCAAACTATACTCATCAGAAAAAGACCCAAATCAAAATGACATCAACTCATTTCTCAACAGTATCAATCTGCCACAACTGAATGAACACCAAAGAAACAGCCTAGAATCACACATCACACAACCCAAACTTCTTACAGCACTACAACACATGCCTAATAATAAAGCACCAGGTCCTGATGGATTCCCCGCTGAGTTTTACAAACAATTTTGGTCCACTTTATCACTACTCTTCATCAGAATGTTAAATGAGTCACAACAAAAACTAAAACTCCCAGCTAATATGAATACTGCCACAATTACACTTCTTCTCAAACCCAATAAAGATCCTAAATTACCATCAAGCTACCGTCCCATTTCTCTGATCAATGCTGACATTAAAATCATCGCCAAAGTTTTATCTCATAGAATAGAAAAGGTCACACCATCTAGAATACACCCAGATCAAACCGGTTTCATTAAAGGTAGATTAGCATCCACCAATACACGCAGATTATTTAACTTAATGTACTATTCTTCAATTCAAAAAGCAAAAGCCATCATAGCCACTCTGGATGCAGAAAAAGCTTTTGACAGGGTCAACTGGAAATTCCTGTTTTCCACATTAGAGAGGTTTGGTTTGGGGAGTCATTCATTAATTGGATTAAAATTCTATATACATCACCTTCAGCCACTGTCATCACTAATGGACTAACATCACGTAGCTTTACACTGCACCGCGGGACTAGACAAGGATGCCCACTCTCTCCCTCATTGTTCACCATTTTCATCGAACCGTTAGCAGCAGCCATCTGCCAAAACAGCTACATTAAAGGAGTCCAAACATTAAACATACAGCACAAAATCAGTCTTTATGCAGAAGACATATTACTATATTTACAAGATCCCTCAACATCATTACATGAGACAATTAAACTTATTGATTCATTTTCTCACATTTCTGAATATTCAGTCAACTGGAGTAAATCTTCTATTCTTTCATTAAATCACAATAGCTTGGATGTGACATCCTAGACATCACCTATCCCTCTATGCACCAATCACATCACATATTTAGGCATTAATATTTCCCCCAGGCTGTCAGAGCTGGTTAGTCTTAATTTCACCCCATTACTCAAAACAATAAATGATGATCTTCTACGCTGGATGAAATTACCATTATCCATTATGGGCAGAATATCAGTAATCAAAATGACTATACTCCCTAAACTAAATTACTTATTCTCAATGATCCCAACACAACCCACCCTCACCTGGTTTAAATCTTTAGACTCAATTATTACCAAATTTTACTAGAAAAATAAGACCCCAAAAATCTACTCTACAGAAACCAAAAACACAAGGAGGATTGGAAGCACCACATTTCTACCACTACTCTCTGGCTAATCAGCTTCAACAGATATACAAATGGATTCACCCAAACTCATCAGAAAACATATGGCTAGATATTGAGCAAACAATTTGTAAGGATATTCTAATTTCAGATTTACCATTCTACAGTCAGACAATCAAAAAACACCCCTGTTTTAAAGCACCAACTATAGCAGCAGCTCTGACAGCCTGGTGGAAATTTCACCAAATCACAAACACTCCTCTTGCTCCATCTAAATATGTCACAGATCAGTCAGGCCCTTCACTCCACCAATCACAGCGTTCCACCTCACCTGAATTCTAATCACGCACACCTGCACCAAATCACGACCTCATCACCACTCACTACAAAAGGATCCTCAAGCACTCACTTCACTGTCCGATCTCGTTCATGCAACGTGGACTCCGATCTCGCTGTATCCAAGACCAAAGCTATATCCTTCCAAGAGCATTAACTTACCTTGTTTGACTTACCTGCTGTATCTCTTCCTCCTTGTGTCATCCTCCTCTCCTAGAGTGCCCGTCTTCAGAGTGATTGAGTGTCTTTGTGGATATTCAAAGATATTCAGCTCCATATCACCCATCCACGAAAGAACTCACCTCAAGATCATCTACTCACCATATCACGAGATTACCATTTCAACAGTGTGCTTCACCTGTTTAAATAAATCTATATTTATTAATCACTCACCTTCGTGTCTGAGTCCATCCGTAACAAAATACACCTCCATTTGGAATAATCCAGATTATACAGTTAATAAAAAGCCACTTAATTTACACACATGGGCAGAAAAGGGTATAACACAACTCAGACCCAGCCATGTCACCCTGTAGCCCAAGACTGGTTACTCACTGAAGCTAAGCAGGGTTGAGCCTGGTCAGTACCTGGATGGGAGACCTCCTGAGAAAACTAGGTTGCTGCTGGAAGAGGTGCTAGTGAGACCAGCAGGGGGTGCTCACCCTGTGGTCTTTGTGGGTCCTAGTGCCCCAGTATAGTGACGGGGACACTATACTGTAAAAACCACCGTCCTTCGGATGAGACGTTAAACCGAGGTCCTGACTCTCTGTGGTCATTAAAAATCCCAGTATGTCTTTTGAAAAGAGTAGAGGTGTGACCTTGGCATCCTGGCCAAATTCGCCCATTGGCCTCTGACCATCATGGCCTCCTAACAATCCCCATATCTGCTGATTGGCTTCATCACTCTGTCTCCTCTCCACCAGTAAACTGGTGTGTGGTGGGCGTTCTGGCGCACTATGGCTGCCGTCGCATCATCCAGGTGGATGCTACACACTGGTGATGGATGAGGAGACCCCCCACACTGTAAAGCGCTTTGAGTGCCTAGAAAAGCGCTATATAAATGTAAGGAATTATTATTATTAACTCCAACACATCTTTCATAGAAATAATCTGGCCTCATTTTCATATTTGGTCCAGGAATACGGCATCAGGAGTAATAGTTTTTTGGAATATCTACAAATCAAATCATCTATCCAATCAAAAATTAACATTCGAACCGTTAATCTAGAACTCTCACCTTTAATCTCAGAGTTAATTAATATATCGTCCTCAAAAAAACTACTCTCCAAAATATATAGAATAATATTAAAATCAGACAACACATTAAGTTTACCACATGCTAAGTGGGAATCAGATCTATCTATTGCTCCTGATGCCGATTTCTGGACACAAATCTACAAAAATATCTACTTTATGACAAAAAATGCCAACTTGTACAGTATAAAGTACTTCACAGATTTCACTTAACCGGACAGAAATTATTTAAAATGGGATTCACTTCAGAAACATGTTCACATTGCACCCAAAATGAAACAGATACATATGTTCACGCCCTTTGGTATTGTACCCCAATTAAAAAGTTTTGGGAAAAGGTCATTGAATCCGTCACTATGGGATGTCACATCCCAAATTCGCCATCAGTTTGTTTACTAGGCGATATATCCATAATCAGTTTAGACAATATAAACAGTCAGTTACTCCTGGTGGTGCTAGCTATCGCCAAGAAAACTATCCTCATGAACTGGAAATCAAGAAAATCCATACATATCGCATCCTGGAAAAATCTACTAATTGATTATATCTCAATGGAAAACCTATCATCTTATAATACAGTAGAATTACACCCCTTCTGGTCATCTCTCATAACCCTCCGGCAGTCATAAATCTGTTGACCTTCTTTGTCTGAGACCAATCACAACAACACATCTCTACCTACAATACTATTTGAACTTAATTTGAATATTAACCTTTGAGTTTGGGGAAGGGGTGGAGGACAACATCGATGACAAAACACTGAGAAAGGGTTTAAGAAAAGGCTAATCTACATGCATGTATATGGTATATTTTTTAATAGGTTTTATATTGTATATGTGTATATATATATATATATATATATATATATATATATATATATACATACATGTGTGTGTGTGTGTGTGTGTGTGTGTATATGTATATATGTATGTATGTATATGTGTGTGTGTGTATATATATATATATATATATGTGTGTGTGTGCTTCTTTTTTCTTCTCTTCCTCTCTCTTTCTCCTCTTCTTCTTCATCATCTTTTTAGTTTGGCCTCCGGTCCCCAGTAGGCTGCGACATCCAGGTCTGTATTTGGTTTGATGGAGGTGTAATACGGGTGGGTGGATGTGGGGTGGGGCTTGTGACTCCCCGCCGTCTCCCTGAGCTATCGCTTCCACTGGGCACTGTTGCCTAGCAGCATCCTTCCCTGGCACCCCCGCTGGGGAATTAGGGTCTGATTATGGTCTGATATGTCGTAGCCACGGTGGGATCGGAGGCACCCTCCCCCCTAATTATTAAACATTTATTAATTTATAATCCAATACTAATATTATTAATATTATTATTTATACTTGTCCTCTTCGTTGTACTCCACCCCTCCCCAGTTTTGATGAAATCATTATTTTTATTATTATTACTATCATTATGATTAACATTATTATAGTTATTATTGTTGCTAATAACATTTGTTGTCTCTATTATTATTATTATTATTATTATTATTAGTCTATATTTATTTTCTATTTATTTATGTTTTTTTTCTCTCTACTTATATCTGTTATCAATATATTATGATGCTATTTCAGTTGTATGCTTCCTTCCCCAAACCTAGATACAATGACACACACACAAACACAAACACAAACACATACACACACACAAACGCACGCACACACACACACACACACACACACACACACACACACACACTCACACACACACACACACACACACACACACACACACAAACAAACAAACAAACAAACAAACAAACACATGCTCACAGACATATGATTGCAAATACAGGAGTTAATCAGAACGGACTTGTAATGTTGGCCATCAGTTTGTTTTTTGTTTTGTTTTGTTTATTTTTTCTTCTCTTTGTCTTATATGTTATGTTTGGTCCATGGGGTTATGTATTTTGTAACCATTGTCATATTCTTTACTTGCATAATAAAAAAAAACATTTAATGTTAAAGTGGCCACAGTCATTGCATTCTTTGCTTGTGCTGCACTTTATTTGTACCATCTGTGGCGACAGTTTTGCAATCCGTTCCCTCAGTTTATAAACCGTACTCACAAATTCTTAAATTGTTCCCTCAGTTTAACAAATCGTACCCACGATTTTCCATTCCATGCGCTCAGATTTTGTAAACCGTACCTTCTGTTTTTGAATGTGTAGGATCTCTGTTTAGGTGAGACAGGTCACCATGTGAGATATTGAGCCATTGAATCAACTCATCACGAGGACTAAAACTAAACGTCACGTGACGTCAATATTCTGACTGGTTTCCTGTCAGCGCCTTAGCGTCTCTACTCAGAATGGTGATAATGACTAACTTAATCAGGAAAATAACAAAGGTCTCTTTGTTTCAAGAAGCACCTCGTGATCCCAACGTATGGAACCTGCAGTCTGTCCAACAGGAAATGGTGATTAAATTAACTGATTGCCCTCAGGCCTGCAACACGGGACTGTCCCATGACTCGCTTCCTGCTCTCCTGCGTGTTCAACTCTTGTCTTTTTCAGACAAAGAAAAGTTTCAAATAAACAATTTCAAAAGGTCAATCATTTAAAATCATTTAAAGTATTGAAGCAATATGCTTACTAATAATTGTGTTCTGTGCCCTTTTATGCGTGATGTTTCATTTTCATCTTTAACTTGTAACCCTTTTCTTTTAGCAGGAAAAGCTAATAACGTGTGTGAAATATGTTGTGTTTAGTATCATATGCAAGCTTGTTTTATTTGCAATTAGGGCTGCAACGTTGACAATGAAAAATTGTCGACAAATTTTTTAAATTTATTTTTCATCGTTTGATCTCATATGATCTCATGTAAGAGCCTGCAATACTGTGGTTTGAGCAGCACGGCGCTGTAGCGGAAGAGTGTAATTCCTGGATGCAATTTAAGAGAAGAAGACACACACAGTGCTTCAGAGAAAATTCATCCGAACTTGAGCGATGTTTGGATGAATATGTAAATATATATTCCACGCTTTTCTCTCAGTAACGAAATAAACACAACAAAAACTGGCAGCAGTGTGAAAGCAGCAGTTAAAAATGCATCTGATTACAATGATGTGGATGTTTGCATGAGCTCTGCTTTTCAGTAACATAATGTTACTTCAGTAAAGTCTAGTCACATCATGTTTATTTATATAAGCCTTAATTCAAGCAGCTTTACGGTATTAAACATGAAAAACCAGAGTCTGTGTCGCTTTCCGTTAGAATTACAACTTGATTTTCTGTAAAGCAGCTCTCCAGTGTGAACTACCTAATGATAAATTATTTTTATTTGTGGGAAAAAAATATTTCATTAAAGTGACAGTTTGGTTTACAGAGATCAAAGCTTGATCTGGCTAAGGACTGTTTTGGTTATAACCCTATAAGGTATTTTAAGACATTATGTTGTGAATAAAATACTTTATCCAGAGCGTTTTATCAATTACCTTTATTTTATTTCTTATCTATATGACTTACAAAAGGAGATGTTAGGCAGAATGTTAGTTCACAGTGCATTAACCAATGTTAACAAACACAACTTGTGATTTTAATAATGCATTAATAAATACTGAAATTAACATTAACTAAGATTAACAAATGCTGTAGAAGTATTGTTCATTCTTAGTTTATGTTAACGAATGAACCTTATTGTAAAGTGTTACCGATTAATTGTATAATAATTGTAATTCCATAATATGCTTTTCTAAAGCTGAAGTGACCTTTATTTATGTTAGAATATGTGTAACTTAATATTTTAACTAATTGCAAAAGCTGAATAATCAGTCTACTGATTAATCAGCGAAATAATCGATGATTAGTCGATTAATCGTTACAATAATCATTAGATTAATTGATTATCAAAATAATCGTTTGTTGCAGCCCTATTTGCAATACCATGATAGGGATGAAGTGTGGAAATTCGGTATCATACGCACGTTATGATATTTCATAAAAGTATTAACAAACTTGCAGAGAGGGTCTCCTCACATGATGGATGAAGCATTATGTTCATTTATGCATGAAGAAGAACCGTGCGGGGCGTAACTCCGCCCGGCAGCAACAAGCCGTTTGGGACAATCGCTCCGGGGACGGACTTAGTAGTCCCACTTAAAACTCAATGCCCGGCTAGGTACTTGCTGGCTTGCTCTCTCTCAAACTTTGGCTTCTTAGCCTCATTTATTGCGCTCCAAAGCGCCCGCAGCCTTAACGTCAGGCTAAGCGATCATGCAAGAACTAAACTGAAGAAACAGATCATCAGATCATCCTGACTGAAGAAACTTCTAGGAACCTGAAGTCACTCAACGAAATCCGAGATGGATTTCCAAAGCATCATCACGTCACTCTCAAGGAACCAAAGAAACAGCCAACCACCGGAGGAAATCCCTGGAAACACATCACGCAAGGACCACATCAGCAGCCTCGGGGTTCCCCAACCAGGAAAGGAAAACGAGCGTGCCTGTCAACTCAACTTGAACACAGGTAGCAAGCAAAATATCCATTTATTTTGCTGGAAACTGGTCAAATTAACCTAAAGCCATAACGATAAGCTAGAAGTCCTCTGCTTGTGATCTTCCTCTGGCTGAATTTACAAAATAGCAAAAGAGTGCTAGACTTAAACTTTCTTCAAATCGCAACGTTTCCTGAACCGTGTGTATGTGTATGTGTATGAATGTGTGTGTGTTTGTTTAGTTTATTGTAGTAGAATAGAAAATAAACGTGTTTCATTTTACAGAGCAGAGTTTGTGTTTTGTATTTGATCAGTTACTGCCTTGAGCTGTCGAGCCTTTACCTTGCTCAATTTATAAATTACTATTTTGTTTGTTTTTATCTTTGATAAAAAAAATTGTTAAGATATACTGATTTTAACGTTCGCTGAACGAATCGTTAATAATGTATAAATGATAAGTTTTGAATTAATATCAATTCAATCAAATCAACCCAAGTCTTTAAGACTCGATTACCTAAAAGCTAAAATAAGAGCTTAAATTCCTCACAAATCTGTACCCTCAAATTCATAATCCGTGCGCACGCTTTCGCAATCCATTCTCACAGGTTTGTAAACCGTAATCACGGATTAATTTTAGAAGAACAGCAAGCTCCTAGGTTGCCTATGTGTTAACAAATCATATTGTAGCCTATTATTGTTTTATTGCATATTATTATGTGGAATAGGCCTACAGCAAATTGTCTTAAAGGGTTAGTTCGCCCATTTAAGACATGAAGTTGTATGCAATCCTTACCAGCACTATAGTGCATACACACTGACCCACCCTTTAGTCACCTCCTGGTCAGAGTTCTGGCCGCTGGAAGTTTTCAAGATAGTACTCCCGGTTGGTTTCGGGGCCTCAAAACTGTGCGTTTTCGTGAAAAAATTATTTGCGTTTCAAAGCTTGATTAATTTACATCACAAAAACACGCCTGACAAAATTCATACCTCAGTTTTAATCGGCACTATTTTCTTTCCATTTCTATCAATCCGCTGCTGTCAACGTCAACAGTGCGCACGTTCAGATCAGCTGTTCCATAGTGTTTACACAATCGAATGACAACGACATAAAAGTAGAAAATGAACAATGGTGCGAACTTGTAAATTCCCAGGCTGTGACCACAAGAATGTGCCGGGATCACCGTTCAGATTCCATCGTTTTCCAGTTTCGGATATAGCTACGAGACAGCTTTGGCTGGTTGCCATCGGCTACTCTGCGGGAGCTAAAATATCGAGAATCAAGGATTTCCGTGTGCAGTGCTCACTTCAGCGAAGACGATTACATCCCCAACCAAGGAGGAAAAAGAAAAAATGATTTTAAAGAGTTTTGCTGTACCAGTACCACGGGTAAGCTCTATTTACTAACTTTATGATCCAATGTCTAAACTGTACGGTAAACAAGCTGATGTTTAGACTCCAGTGGAAATCACGTGAAAAGAAGTCTAATATAAAAACAGTATATAGGGATATATGTACAATTTGGTGAGAAAACTATTTGATTGAACACACACACAATTGAGGTTTTGTGTTGTCAGCGAGTCGCGCTATCTGAACGTGCGCACTGTTGACGTTGACAGCAGCGCGGATTGATAGAAATGGAAAGAAAATAGTGCCGATTAAAACTGAGGTATGAATTTTGTCAGGTGTGTTTTTTGTGATGTAAATTATTCAAGCTTTGAAACGCAAATACTTTTTTCATGTAAAAAAGTTTTGAGGCCCCGGAAACTAACCGGGAGTACTATCTTGAAAAACTTCCAGCGGCCAGAACTCTGACCAGGGAGGTGACTAAAGGGTGGGTCAGTGTGTATGCACTATAGTGCTGGTAAGGATTGCATACAACTTCATGTCTTAAATGGGCGAACTGACCCTTTAAGTGATTCTCTATCAACTGTAAGGGGTACGAGGTGGAATACAACGATTTAATAAGAAAGATATGCATCAAGATCTTGTTTAATTTATGATAATCTTAGCACTTGATTATTATTGTATAATAAACCTGGCATTGTGACTGACTTTGGAGTAATTTGCTCCTCTTGTGTAAGTCATTTTAGATAAAAGCTTCTTCTAAATGTAACGATGCACTACTATGCTGGAGCGAGGAAACGAGGAGACGTAGGAACATTAACAAATCTTTAATCTTCCAATACGGGGAATCACTGGGCAGGTAGGCACACACATAGCACCTGGACCTCAGACATGGGGAAAACCAAGGCTTAAGAATACTGGGGAATCAAACGAGGAGAACTGAAACAGGTGAGGAGTAATTAAACAGACGGAGACTAATGAACTAATAAGAACAGGCACAGGAGAGACCAAATATGGGCAAAACGGAATGAAAACGTGACACTAAATGCATAAGTAACCTAATAATAATAATAATAGTAGTAGTGTGAAGTCAGCTAAAATGGGCTATCAGGTAAAATGGGAAAAATATGGTTGTAGCATCATATCTCTTTAAATTTTTACAGAAAATCACAATAACTGATCTTGAATTGTTGCTTCGACACTTGTTGACATGTAACAATCATTTTTATTGGTCTGAAATTGTAAGGTAATTAAGCCTGACATAGAAAATTTCATTAATCATAAGGGTACTAAAGCAATTATAAGTAAGCTTACCAACAAAGCAAAGGTTTAAGAACAATGTTTTGACATACTCTTTCAAATAAAAAGTTTAATTTAAAAAAGAAACTTCAATTTTTGTGAAAAAGGTAATTTTAGGTAGAAATGGCTGGTTAAGCTAAAATGGGCCACAATTTTCAGCTAAAATGGGCTGCATACACACAAACACTTTTACACAGAAATTGAGGGTGAAAATAGGTTTATATGCCTAGATATGTATCCATACAAAATCTTGACAGTCTTTTTTTTTTCTTAAACAAACAATTGCATTGCAGACAGTATGGGAGGAGGACAGGCAAAGAAAGGAAAAAGACAGACAAGAAGAGAGAAGAGAAAGGGAAAGAAAGGAAGATGTCAGTAAAATGGGTTGCACACGCACATATTTTTACACTGAAATTGAGGGTGAAAATAGGTTTATAGGCCTAGATATGCATCCATACAAACTCTTAACAGTCTTTTAAAAATACAAGCATGCACACAAAAGACACCAATGCACAGAAACACACACCTATACAAAATGATCAGTTCATTTTTAATTGCATTGTTTAATGAAATATTCATTAAACTTTCTATTTAATGAAATACATTTATGGTATTGCTATGGCATACTAAAGACAATAGTGTCAATTTACTGTTAAAGATAAAATTATTTAAGATCTCTTTTATATTGGCCCATTTAAACTGAACAGCTGGCCCATTTTAGCTGAATGTTGTGCCGTGCCTCAAGAACATACCTGCTGATACTCTAACTCTCATAATTTTAAAACTTTTATACTTTTTCACATGTAAAAAATATACATATATTTAAGAGACCCATGCTAATTTATAAGAATATCATTAGATCTCATGTATTGCTTATTTGATGGTATTATAAGTCATTTACCAAAACGTGGCCCATTTTAGCTGACTTCACCCTAATAAAATTATTAATAAAATAATAGTTAAGACAGTAAAATGTTTATCACAAAATAATTCAGAATGGTTTCTTTTTAAATAACCTTTTACAGTTTTGGAAATGTGTTTGTGTACTATTCATTCTTAACACGAAGACTTATTTTGGTGATTTTATTATACTAAACTTTTCCCCCCAGAGTTAGATGCATGTTTCACTGTTAACGTTATTATTAAATAACTAGGCCAAATTATAACATTGCATTCAGTTAGAGAGCAAAGGAATGACAACATAACCAGTACATTATTTGTTTTGTATTGCTTTTTACGTTCTCCTCTTGAAACTCTATGGTCTTTTTTTTTTCTAGAAAATTAAGAATATTTTCTATTCTTCTTTTTAGCATTTATTTTAGGCTATAGGATAAAACACAGGTGGTTGTGTTTTATCCTATTGGTAATTAATGTAAAATAAACGCTACTATGGAAAATAATGTTTAATAAACACAATACAGTGCATCCCGCACCTAAACAGGTGGCCTGGTTGAATCTGGTGGTGGGGGCGGGGCCACAAATCCGTGAGTTTACAAACCCGCAGGAACGGATTGCGAAAACGTGCGCACGGATTATGAATTTGTGGGTACAGATTCAAAAGTCGAAGGTACGTTTACAAAATCGGAGCATGCGGATTGGAAATTTGTGGGTACGGTTTAATAATCCGTGGGCATGATTTGTTAAACCGAGGGAACGGTTTAAGAATTCATGAGTACGGTTTATAAACTGAGGGGACGGATTGCAAAACCATCGCTACGGATTGTTTTTTTTTCTCCTACAGGTGACGTAACGGGCTCCGTAGCTATCTTTTGTTTTGTTTTTGCTTTTGCTAACTTTATTAACTGCAGTCAAGCCAGCCGTGTCTTGAAAATACACAAGCTGTTTCTTAATACCAAGTACGCAAAGTTCGGACTTGCGTCCTTGGTAGTTCAGACTTTGCAAGTTCCTGGGGATGGGAGGATGCAAGTCCGGTGTTCCGGTGAATTAATTTCCCCTGTTTCCCCCTCACAGCGCATGCGCAACTTCAGTAAAATAGTAGAAATAGCAGAAAGATTCTTGTACGGGGTAGGTTTAGGTGTAGGTTTGGTGTTATGACGCCATTGTGACAGCGTCTTTACATCCATTTTGACCGCTCCCAGCTCCCATACCGTACGTGCGCGATTAACTTAGACGCACAAGACAAAGACGCAGCTGACTTGACCACAGTATTTCGAGCACATGTGAAGCTGGCCTGCTGCATCTTGAAGGCCAGAAAACACAGCTGGATCGAGGTCTATATCCATATTAGCACTGAGCTGATAACTAATTCATCGACTACATTTTACAAACGAAACCGAAGGTATTCGCTTGGTGCATGATCTTTATCAGATGCTATTAAACACAAATCATTAGCAATGGTAGTATCCACAGTAGTACAGCCATAACAATAACGATCCTGTTTAACCAATCCTGCATTGAGAGAGGTTAGAACCGCCTACCTTATTAACATACAGACACAGAAATACAGAAATAAATAATTATAGAAATGCAGAAATAAATATTGCAACGAGTGGGACAGGGCCGAGAGCCGTGGGAGCGGAGCGAGGCCAGTGGAGTTAAATGGTAATGAGCGACACCTGTGCGCCAATCACCGGTCTCGTCTTCCACTGTCGTCACTCCTCCATTTATCCTTACGGAGCTCCTCCATGGGACTCAAGACCGGTGAGTGGCGCAGGTGTCGCTCATTACCATTACGTAAAAATAAATATATGTAGAAATACATAACTGTAGAAATTAGTGCTGTCAATCGATTAAAAAATGTAATCGTGTTAATCACAGTCATGGACTGTGATTAACCATGATTAATCGCAAATTTAAAATACTAGGATTTATCTGTAAATGTGTTGAAAAAGAAATGCATGACAAACTAGTTTAAGGAAACAGAATCTTTCACACTTCCACCAGGTATGAGACATAATCCTTATTATTCTTTTATTTTTATTCAGCCATTATCAGCCTTTAAACTGGCAATAAAACATTTACCAAGCCACATCGCTCAAGAAAATCACATACAAATATCTATTGTAATCGTGTGTTTATTTCTTATATAATCTACAGTGGCTGTTGTCATGTTTATTTTGTGTAAAAGCCTTAACATGTATGCTCTGCTGAAACTCACGTTGTTTGTGATGTTATAACCGCCTCTCTGTTCTTAAGTTGCCAGGGATACATTCCAAGTATAATACACATTAGTAAAAGGATCTATTTAAATTTTTATTTGTCAATATACACTTTGGGCAGCCGTGGTACATTATAAAAGTAGCCCAAAAAAACGCAACCCACGGCTCTGTAATTTTTTCCCTCGACTGTATTTTCAAAATAGCCCAATTGTGCCGTTACCCTGGCAACACTGGCTCTCTGTACCCTCATCACACAATGATTGATAACTTTTCGCGCTGCGATGATGGCAAGAAGTTGGGGTGAAACCTTATCAAACGATTAATTTGCATTAAAAATATATTAACGCGTTAAAATTTTTTGATTAATCGCATGCGTTAACGTTGACACCCCTAGTAGAAATAAATGTAGTATAACACAATTGGTACAAACAGCACAATTAAAAATAACACTTTTGACAAAATCATTTATTATCAAAATTCATTTTTGCATATCTGCATTTATTTCTTGAAGCATTTATTTATTTCTTCATTTATGTATTTATTTATTTCAGTATTTAATTATTTATTCATTCATTTCCTCATTTATGTATTTCTATACTTATTTCTTCATTTATTTATGTATTTCTAGATTTATTTATTTATTTCCACATTTATGTATTTATTCATTTATTTATACTTAAGTCCTTTCTCGTCTTCCATACATTTATATTTACAATAGAACTCCCAAAGGCTGTGCCTGTAAAACTATTTTCTTGTTTACACTCAATTAGAATCATTAGAATCCATGTGCATGTAGTGTATGATGTAGTCAGTCATACATTTAGCCACTATATCTTTAACTAACTTTATCTTTAAATGGATACTCCACCCCAAAATGAACATTTTGTCATTAATCACTTACCCCCATGTTGTTCCAAACCAGTAAAAGCTTTGTTAGTCCTCGGAACACAATTTAAGATATTTTAGATGAAAACCGGAGGCTTGTGACAGTCCCATTGACTGCCAAGTAATAAACACTGTCAAGGTCCAGAAAAACATCATCAGAATACTCCATCTGCCATCAATGGTTCAATCTGAATGTTATGAAGCGACGAGAATACTTTTTTATATACAAAGAAAATAAAAATAAGGACTTTATTCAATAATTCATCTCTCTTCGTCAATGTAGAGCCATTTTGGAGAGTATCCACTGGACGCAAACTAAGTACGCTCTTCTGCCAGTCGCGATTCGTTTTCTACGTGTATTTACGCTTTGATTTGAACAAAAACAGCACTTCCTTGTGGCCCGGCTGACACAGAATAGCATACGTAGTGCGTTCAGTGGATATTCTACAAAATGGCGCTATGGTGATTGTGGAGAGACACAGAGGAGACAAATTATTGAATAAAGTCATTATTTTTATTTTCTTTGCATACAAAAAGTATTCTTGTCGCTTCATAACATTCTAATTGAACCACCGATGGCAGATGGAGTATTCTGATGATGTTTTTCATACTTTACGGGATTATTGACAGTGTAATTTACTTGGCAGTCAATGGACAGTCACAAGCCTCCCGGTTTTCATCTAAAATATCTTAAATTGTGTTCAAGGATGAACAAAGCTTTTACGGTTTGGAAACATGTGTAAGTGATTAATGACAAAATTTTCATTTTGGGGTGGAGTATCCATTTAATTGACTGAAAAAAATAATTCTTCTTTTAAAAGAATTTTTTTTTTAAAAGAAAAAAATAAAATAAAATAAAAAAAATAAATAAAAACATCCAATTTCCTTAGTATAATTATACAAATATATGAGTATCTTCTTGTTTTCAATATCTTAACCCTCTGGGGTCTGAGGGTGTTTTGAAGGCCTGGAGAAGTTTTGACATGCCCTTACATTTGTGCTTTTTTCAGTTGCTTATAAACATATAAATGGCTAAAGTCTGTAAACAGCACAGTAATGATGCTGAAAATGTAGCTTTGATCAAAGGAATAAATTACATTTTAAAATATATTCAAATAGAAAGCAGTTATTTTAAATAGTAAAAATATTTTACAATATTACTGCTTTAGCAAATACAACTTTATGTATTTTGGACATAAAGGCTTGGTGAGCAGAAGAGAATTCTTTCCAAAACATTAAAAATCTTACTGTTCAAAAAGTTTGGACTGGTAGTGTGTCATTCCTGCAACAGATGCTGTCCAACAAGTGAAACAAGTAAATCATACCTGATATTTACGTGTTTTATTTAAGTGTTTCTGCTTCTTTCCATGGATTCAAGAAGAAAAAACCATAATCAGTAGTCAAGGAGTTTGTTTTACCATAGAACATCAGTGTAGTTGAACATCTGATGTTCGTAGGAAAACAGTTTGAAGAAAGTCATCAGGATTCATCTGTGGTGCAGATTCAATAAAATACAAACAACCCAAAAAAAAAACATTTGTGAGCATGTTAATATCAGGAGCATCTGTGTGTATGTGTGTATATATACACATATATATATATATATATATATATATATATATATATATATATATATAAAGAAAATACATTTTATATCGGAGAAACTGATCATTATTGTTTAGCACGTTATTAAAATCTATTTCTGAACAGAGTAGACTATTAATAATAAACATGTACTAAACATACTTAGACTCGTAGCATTCATCATGTTACAGTGTACACTCATATTACTTTTATTGTTTCATATAGAGCATGAAAACATCATCGCGCCGTAAGAAATTTAAATACAATGAATTGCCTATCATATTCAAAATGTTTTACACGATTTCAAACATTGTAGTCAGGAATTATAGTTTGGGAAAAACCCAACTATGATTTTGTAGTCATATAGTCTAGTATGTATGATTTTATAGTAGCCTATGATATGATTCTTCAGCCATAGACTCACGCATGCTTTGTACTATAAAAAAATGATATTTTATATCTGAGAAACTAATCGTTATTGTTTAGCACGCTATTAAAATATATTTGTGAACAGAGTATTAATAATAAACATGGTCTAAACATTCTTAGACGCGTAGCATTCATCATGTTGTAGTTTGGGAAAACCCAACTAACTGTTAGTAAATGTGTTCAAGTTTATGTCACAATAACAGTAAATAATGCAAAAAAGAAACATTACTTACTCATCAGATTGATCTCCTCTACTGGATGAAATCGTGTTCTTCTTTCGAGGGAAAGCTGAGTTACAGTTCATTTTAGTGACGCGTTTCAAAAAACAATTCGCGGAGACGGAGAAGACAGAGGAGCGCACCCTGTTTGTTTTCTTTATTCTTCAAAAGCACAAAGTTTAGTTGTTATTATGAATGTATACAAATAAAAGTAGACCCTTTACAGATCCGATTGATGTATTGCTCTTTATCTTTACGATCAAACCTGAAAGTGTAATTTAAGTTATTTTCGGCTTTATCAGGAGATTACAGGGTTCACAGAAAACTTCTCCCACAACAAAACTTCAAGCTGGACTCCCAGTCATCACAGTTCAAGTGACAGTCATCCTGATCACCCTTTAAATTGCATCGGCTCACAAGAACTGCATCACAGAACTCCTCAGTTACACAGACTCAAATTATGCCAAGCTCAGCTTCACACGCCACCCTCCTTGGCTAGAAAAAAGATGAGTTTGCCACAATGAACAAGAAGCCAGTCAAGCACCAACACCTGTCCCAGGCATGCAACAACATCACAAGTGCATTGCATGGTGAGCTATGGTCTCAATCAAGACCCACCCACCCACGACATGGCAGCCGTAACCAGCAGGAGACCAACTTTCTCCTCCATGGTACCCACCTCGCAGCCCTGGCACTAACCTAATGACTATCCATGCATGGCATTGCCTAAATGCAAATCTCTGATTGATCAATAAAGCTTATTCTTTGCCATCTCCCTGACCCCTCAACCACCCTATCACATCTGCTCAACTTGCTGCTGCTCCAGCCCTCAAACTGCTGCGTGACGTCAAACACATGCTGCGTGTGATGAACAACATTCTGTAAAATGTCCCTGATGACCACACTGCGCCAAAGCTTGTGGTGCCACAGTGACAAAGGGGGGTCAGGTTAATGTATACCCACAACGCACCATGTGCTGGACACCACAGTACCAGAGACACTTATGAGACACTAAAACAACTGGCATACGGTGCTGGCATACAGCAAGATGTGGCGGAATATGTCAGAGCATGTCAGGCTGCTGTCAATTCCAAACAGCAAACCTGAACCACAAAGCCCCACTACAACACACTCCACTTTGGGTTTGCAATCACTGTAATTTGCTCTTCCGGCTTTGCTACTGTTCGGATGCTCCTGCTTATTGCTCTGCGCTTCGCTCTCTATTTATGCACTTTTCTCATATTTCTCTAAGATTTTAACTTCAGCATATCAGCACAGTGCTCAAACAACACAGTTTTTAGAAAAAGAAGACTCTTTGCCTCCCACTGCCAGCAGTTTACTTTCCCGGAGACGGGAAAACACAGCTGCCTACATTCAAACAGACGGGAAAGAAAATGCCCCTTGTGGAATCTACTTGCTGCATGAACTGCCACAGACTTCTACACGGGATTGCAGTTCTTGAAACAAAATTACTTGCTGGACCTCCAAAACAGGTGGAACACACAGCAGACGGTAATCATGGACCCCTCAGCATACAGCCGGTGAGTCCTGTGAATCTAGTGAATCTCAACAGTTTATACAAAGTGTAGAAGAACAAGCTGATCGACAGACTAATCGATGGCACAAACAGGGAGCAAAACCCAAAGGCACTTGAGACATCAGATTGTCACGAGTATCTTGTATTGCTGCGGTAGCATCCTCTACCCCAGATACGGCTATGACAAGACTTGTAAACACTGGCATTCTACAACCCCCTATACATCTTGAGAACCGATTTGAAGCATTAATGAATGTGGGTGAGGAATCCCCAAATGTGACAAAACATGGATTGTATCAGCCAGCAGCTAACATCGCTACTAACAGGCGCTCGAAGTCGAGCAGACAGCAGCACTCAGCTCAGAGCGCAGCCGAGCCCAGGACTCTGATAGTGGGCGACTTTATTATCAGAAACATCAGTAGCAGGACTACAACTACATGCTGCTTTCCTAAAGCAACCGTCTCTGATGTGAACAAGGAACTTCGGAACATTCTGATGAAGCACAAGACTGCAAATCGAATCATCATCCATGTGGGGAAGAACGATATTCGGAAAGAGCAGTCAGAACTGCTTAAGAAGGATTTCAGTGAACTCTTTGAAACACTTCAAAGACTTGAAGTTCAGTCGTTCATCAGTGGACCACTCCCAGCAAGGGGAACTAATATGTTTTCACGGCTGCTTGGGCTGAATACATGGCTACAAAGAACCTGCAGTACAAAAGGAGTCAACTTCATCGACAACTGCAATGTTTTCTGGGGCCATAGACAACTGTTTAAACTGGATGGCCTCCACCCAAACAAACTTGGTGCAAGAGTCCTAAAGGACAATATCTATTTCTCCCTCCGTCATCCTTCAGTGGTGTGTGCCAATCCACTCGGCCTCAATGGCACACACACACACCAAGACAGAATATGAGTGACCACAGGACTTCATGTCAGCCTCAGAGTCATCTTGTGGTTGACACATCCCACAAGGACACTGATAACACCACGCAGCCAAAACAAACTTTCCTCATGGAAACTATCCCGGCTGAGCCCTGCCCAACGAGCTCTTCACAGACAGACTGTGACGTATTACAACAGCTCCAAGACTCAGCACCCAAGGAAAACTATCTGGAAAACAGCCAGGGAAGCCAGGACAACATTTCACAGCCACCGGAAACACCAGAGCCAGAGCCCCGCTCACCAGACACACTATCCCTCTCTCCAGAATCTCCACTTCTAAGCTTCTCACAGAAAATGGAGGAACTGGTGTATGCTGGGACCAAACTCTCCCACTCGTTCGCTGCAAGCCCCCAGATATCAACTAAAAAACGGCGGGCCCCACAACCACCAAAGACTGCAGGCCCAGCTCGCCCTCCTCCTCCTGTGAGAGCTCTCCGACCGCTGCCACAACGCCAGAGCCAAAACCCTCCTCCATCGGCTGTAGGTGAACCAAAAACAACTGATAACAGCTCTCAGTGATATGTGTCGGGTCCCCGCTATATTAGCAGCAACACTCACAAATGTTCACAGAACAAGCGGGAACCCAGTGTGCCTGTAGCCTTCTATATTTCTGTTTTATCACGTGATAGAAAGTCTAAGGCCTTCTCAAGCCGTACGGCTGACCCATCTAATCTGCGGCCTATAATGCGTCAATCTGAGATTGCTGTAGAGACAAAATGTAATTCCATCAAGTTAGCATTTTTAAACATTCGCTCACTAAAAAAATAAGTAATTTCTGATCAATGATTTTATAACCACAAACAACCTGGATTTTATGTTTCTAAATGAAACATGGCTTGAAGACAGCTGCAGTGCAACAGTCCTCAATGAAACAGCCCCTCCTAACTTTAACTTTACAAGTGTCTGCAGGACTGTTAGGAGAGGTGGAGGTGTAGCTGCTCTATTTAAAGATGTTTATCAATGCAAGCAAGTATCATTTGGTCAGTATTTGTCCTTTGAATATCTAGGTATTGTGCTGAAAGGTGCTCCACGCATTCTGTTTATCATTATTTACAGGCCTCCAAAATACTCTCCAGCCTTTGTTGAAGAGTTCACAGAACTGTTAATAATGATTTCCTCAGAGTTTGACTGTTTTACTATTGCAGGGGATTTTAATATTCACATAGATAATGCAAAAATCAAAACTGCAAAAGAAATTATAACTGTTTTAAACACTTTTGATCTGACCCAGCATGTGCATGGACCCACACACAATCGTGGACACACTCTAGATTTACTCATCAGTAGAGGTCTAAACATTTCATCCATTGTTGTTAAGGATGTAGCACTATCTGATCACTTCTGTATTTTCTTTGATATATTGATCTCTGTTACCACTGAATCTAGATCTGTCTCTGTCAGAAAGAGATGCATTAATGAGAACACTAGTGTGCCATTTATGAAGGCTATATCTTTAACACCAAGCATTTCTGCAGACTCTGTTGATCTTCTCCTGGATTCTTTTAACTCAAAAGTTAAGAATGTTATTGATGATATTGCTCCGACAACGGTCTGCAAGAAGAATGGCAGACAAAAATCACCATGGAGAAAATCAACAGCAGTTCAGAGTATGAAAAGACAATGCAGAAAAGCTGAGCGGATGTGGCGGAAGACAAAACTTAAAATTCACTATAGCATCTATAAAGACAGCCTTCATGCTTTCAATGTGGAACTAGCCACAGCTAGACAGACCTTCTTCTCAAACCTTATAAACAGTAACTTAAACAACTCTCGCACTCTTTTGCTACTGTGGAGAGACTGACAAACCCCCAAGTCAGATTCCCAGTGAAATGCTCTCCGACAGTAAATGCAATGAGTTTGCTTCCTTCTTTTCTGAGAAGATCAATAATATCAGAAAGGAGATTGGCATATCTACTTTTGCAGAGGTCACACAGATTCGACCGCAATTTCAAAAGAAGTGACTATGTCTGTTTTGAAGCAATTGATTGCAAAATTTTGAAAGAAATAGTACAGCACCTTAAATCATCAACCTGCTATCTTGACACACTTCCCACATCTTTTTCAAAAGTGTGCTTCACTGTTTAGAAGCAGATCTCTTAGAAGTGGTGAACGCTTCACTTCTTTCTGGGACTTTTCCAAACTCCTGAAAACTGCAGTTGTTAAGCCCCTTCTGAAAAAGCGCAATCTTGATAACACAATGTTGAACAACTATAGACCAATATCAAATCTTCCGTTCATAGGTAAGATTATTGAAAAGGTAGTTTTAATCAGCTGAACAACTACTTAAACTTAAATGGATACCTGGACAATTTTCAATCTGGTTTCCGAGCACATCATAGCACAGAGACAGCACTCATTAAGATAATAAATTATATTCGCTTCAATTCTGATTCTGGCAAAATATCAGTTCTGGTACTACTAGATCTTAGTGCTGCGTTTTACACTGTTGATCATAACATACTTCTAGAGAGACTGGAAAACTGGATCGGGCTTTCTGGGATGGTACTCAAATGGTTCAGGTCATACTTAGAAGGAAGAGGTTATTATGTGAGTATAGGAGAGCATAAGTCTAAGTGGACATCCATGACATGCGGAGTCCCACAAGGCTCAATTCTTGCACCACTCTTGTTTAGCCTGTATATGCTCCCACTAAGTCAAATAATGAGAAAGAACCAAATTGCCTATCACAGCTATGCTGATGATACATGAATTTACCTAGCCTTATCTCCAAATGACTACAGCCCCATTGACTCCCTCTGCCAATGCATTGATGAAATAAACTGTTGGATGTCCCAGAACTTTCTTCAGTTAAATAAGGAGAAAACTGAAGTCATTGCATTTGGAAACAAAGATGAAGTTATCAAGGTGAATGCATACCTTGACTCTAGGGGTCAATCAACTAAAAACCAAGTCAAAAATCTTGGGGTGTTTCTGGAGACAGACCTTAGTTTTAATAGTCATGTCAAAGCAGTAACTAAATTAGCATACTATCATCTCAAAAACATTGCAAGAATTAGATGTTTTGTTTCCAGTCAAGACTTGGAGAAACTTGTTCATGCCTTCATCACCAGCAGGGTGGATTATTGTAATGGTCTCCTCACCGGCCTTCCAAAGAAGACCATTAGACAGCTGCAGCTCATCCAGAACGCTGCTGCCAGGATTCTGACTAGAACCAGAAAATTTGAGCATATTACACCAGTCCTCAGGTCCTTACACTGGCTTCCAGTTACATTTAGGATTGATTTTAAAGTACTTTTACTCGTTTATAAATCTCTAAATGGCCTAGGACTTTCAGATCATTAGGATTGAGTCAGTTAGAAATACCAAGGGTTCACACAAAATAAGGGGAGTCTGCTTTTAGCTATTATGCCGCCCGCAGTTGGAACCAGCTTCCAGAAGAGATCAGATGTGCTAAAACATTAGCCACTTTTAAATCCAGACTCAAAACTCATCTGTTTAGCTGTGCATTTGTTGAATGAGCACTGTGCTACGTCCGAACTGATTGCAATATGTATAATCACTTTCTATTCTTAAATGTTTTAAATTCTTTTAAAATCAATTTTTAAATCACTTTGTTTGTATGGTTGTGATTATTATTATTTTAAATTTCTTATTATTTTTAATGACTATTTCACTTCCTTTTATGTGAAGCACTTTTAATTACCACTGTGTATGCAATGTGCTATATAAATAAACTTGCCTTGCCTTGCCTAATGACACTTAGCTGTTTCACCATCTGTATGGGTCTATAACACCATACAGATCTGTGTCAGTCCTCACTTTCCAGTCTGCCAGCATGTCACAGACTGCAAACCCCACTGCCCAAGGAGGAGATGTGAACACCTGGCTAAGAGGCATTGCAGATAACTTTTAATATTCTGAGTAATAGTCACGATTCGGAAGAGACTCCTGACACATGACTCAAACCAGAATCACCACCACAGGGAGCTAAACAAAGCTATCAGTTCCCTAAGCCTTCACAGCCCAGCTGACACATGCCCAAAGCCGCATAGACAAGCTGGCAGTGAAAGTCCAGGATGATTTCAGGCATCCGATCACTGAGTTCCAGAGAGAGCTATTGCACATCTCACGCTGCACAGACAAGCTCAAAGTGAAAACCCAGGATAAACTCAAGGTACCAGATGGATTGAAGCAGGAAACAAGTTAAACAGCTCCAAGAAGCCCTTGCAGTTGCTGAATGTGACCGACAAGAACTAAAGGCTTTCCAGAAAGACATGAGAAGACATCTACAGTCTGCAGAACAGCTACTAGAGAAAGCCAAAACTGACCTTAAAACAAAGACTCTAAAATAAATGCTCTGGAAGACCACCTGAAAAGGAATTAGAGCCAAGAAAAGCAGAGCTCTCCTCAGCATCACCACCGCTGAGCAGAACCCCTGCCATCCAAGTCCCCCATCCAAGAATTGCTACACAATGGAAAAAGTGAATGGCCGCAAACCAAAGCATCCCCAGCCTTCACCACAGAACTCTTCCCTTCTAACAAAAGAAGACAGCCCATCCATGCAGACCTTGAAACTGCACAAGGTTAACACCCAAGCTGAGGATCCAAAGGCTGAGGAAAATTAGAAACCACCTGTCATCCGTCCTTTCTGATCCACCTGTCATCTGACCATAAGGATCCACTGTTGTCTGAAGATGTCTCCAGGTGAACATCTTCAGCCAAAAGGGGGGATTCTGTAGCATCTGCTTATGATCCTTGATGGTCGTTGGGACTTTATGTCTTAAGAGACCCTTTTAGCCTTTTGACATTTGCATATAATTCACAGACCTGGCCCCACATTCTACATTTATATGGGTGTTAAAATTGCCAGTGGTTGCCCCCCCCCCACTGTAATAATATACAAACTGAAGAAGTTATATACATTGTGTTTAGCATTTATGGTGAAAATGATGACATCAGATGAACGATTCTGTTTAACAAAGTTTGTAGCACGAGGTCTCTGCCAGTTCCTGTTCTCTTATTGTAAGTGAAATGAGCCAGACGACGGAGACTCTTGCCTTTTGTTTGTAATTGCTCTTGATGCCCCTGCCCCAATCTTTGGGCAGTTAGGCTGATTAGATTAGGAGTGGTTAAATGGGGCAGGATGCTATACCTGAATACCTCATTTGCATGCTTTAAGGTCGTCACCCAGGTGCTTTGTTTCCATTCCTAAGCACTGCCCCCTAAATGTATTTAAACTACAATGTATCACTGCTTTAGTTGAGATTTTCGATGACTACAGCTACCAACAGCTTGTGTTCTCAATAAAAGAATCCTGCTGAAGATACAACCCGAAGTCTCCATGGTCTTCACTTCTGAGTTGCCTAAACTTTAGAAGATAAAAGTTCACAACAGATGGTGCCGTGACCCGGATAGAGTTCCAGCTTCCTCACCTGAATCCAGATTGAAAACTTCAAGCTCAAACAAAGATCTGCTTCCAGACTGCATCTTTTGGAATCCAGTGAAAACTTCAAAGCTGAACAAAGATTTCCAGACTGAACTTTTCTTTCAACCAAGGTTGTGGTGAGTGCTGTCTCTAATCCAAAAGAACCTTTAAGACCAGTACAAATTTGTTATCCTCTGCGCCGTCAGAGAAGAGTTAACAGACAGCTGTAGGGTTTGGTTAACTAAGTTATCCTCTAAAAATGTACTTTTAGAGATGAAGGTTATCCTCTGTTTTCAGACAGGGAAGATTTAGCATCACATGCTAATAGTGTGTTACCCTCTGTTTTCAGGCAGGGAAGATTATCATCACGTGCTAATAGTGTGTTACCCTCTGTTTTCAGGCAGGGAAGATTAGCATCACGTGCTAATATTGTGTTACCCTCTGTTTTCAGGCAGGGAAGATTAGCATTACGTGCTAATGTTGGTTATCCTCTGTTTTAGGCAGAGAAGGTTAGCAGTTCATGCTAATAAATTTGGTTTATCCTCTGTTCTTGTAGGCAGGGAAGTTAAGTGTGAAGAGTTGGTAATTTGGAAAGTTAACAATAGTTGATCTGTGTTAACCAGCGTACCCTCTATTGATCAGAGAAGTTTTAGTGTTTTTGATTGTGTGGTAACAAAGAAACTCACAAAATGGTTAGAAGGAATGCTAGGCTGATTCCAACAACAGAAAAGGATGGTCTTGCGACTCCATTGTGGTCAGATAGTGAATTCAAAACACTGTTAGGGGAACAAATGAACCTAATAATCACTGAGAAAGTTAGACAAGAACTAACTCAGAAATATGAGATCCATCCAGACAAGACGGTCTGTAGATGAGTGTAAAAAGGTATTAGGAGCATGTATTCGCAAGAACAATGTGAAAGGCATTATCTGCTGCCACAGAGAATTTGGTTTAGCGCTAGCTACACAACAGTCTCAGCGTAACTCAGAGCTAGAGGAACAGAACAAAGAGCTCCGTGCTAGAGTATCCTCTTTGACTAAGAAATTGACAAAAACTGATGTGGAAGAAGTTAGTCAGCCTGATAACAATTATCCTGACTTACAAGCTTTCTTTGAAACAGATGTAGCCATCCGATCAGTAACTGATGTGCCTGTAGTTTCATTGAAGGTATGTGGTATATAAAGAAAACCCTGAAGCTTATTAAGTGGCTTCAGAGAAGGAAACTGCTAAAAACAAAAATTAAATGCAGAATATGCCAACGGAAGATGAAAATTAAGAAAAGGACAAACAGTGGAGATCAATATGCTTGTTAAGAAATAAACATATACACACACACACACACACACGTGTATGTATGTATAAATATTGTAAAAGAAATCGACATGTTGGGTTTTTTTTTACAATAGGATTTGTCAACAAATTGTACATGGGGGAAGGGCAAGACAAATTTCTCTCAGGCACAAATCAATCTTCAGTGGATCAAAGGTCTCCTTCAGCAAGTGGATGCAGTTCATGTACAGGTAGGCAAGTAATAACAGTTGTAATATAAATAATAGAAACACTAGTATTTTCAGCAGCTAAAAAATGGTTTTAAGTCAGTTATTTCTATCTTTAACTGTAGTGTCAGTAGGAAATATCAGTTTACATTTCCAAACATTCATTTGGCCATTAATTGTAATAATCCAGTGAGATTTTTGTGCTCCACACAGAGATCTGATCTGATCATCATCAGTCTGTCTAGAGTGACATGAAGAAACATAACTAAATCCAGAAGAACTGTGTCTCCAAAACGCTTCAAGAAACCGCCTGCGAAGCTACAGTACTGTTCAAAGTTTTAGGCACTTGTGTAAAAATGCTGTAAAATGAGGATGCTGTCAAAAATAGATTTTCTTTATCAATTAACTTCTATTAACTAAATGAAATCAACATTTGTTGTGAGCATCCTTTGTGTTTAAAGCAGCTTTCGTCCTCGCTGCACTTGAGCAGAGTTTCTCAGGAGCTTCGCAGGAGGTTTCTTGGAGACGTTGTTCTCCACAGTTCTTCTGGATTTAGTCTGTCTCAGTTTGTTCTGTTCCTTCATGTCATTATTACAGTTAATGGCAAAATGAATGTTTGGAAATGTAAACTGATATTTCCTACTGACAGCAAAATATAGACATAACTGACTTAAAACCATTTTTTAGCTGCTGAAAATACTAGTGTTCTAAACATTTTGCACACCACTGTATATCAGAAACTCACTTTGTTGCTGTTCTCTATGTAATTTGCATAAAATGTGCAATATTTAAAATAATTCATACAATGTCAGTAATTTTACATAAACAGAATTACATGTTCTATTTGCCCTTAAAGGTTTTCTCAGGGTCTACGGTTACGCCAGATAGACATGATGGATGACAGCATTGCAGGTAGTTCAGCTACTCTTAGTAAAATGGCAAAGAAAATAAGGGAGGTCTGTGTCACAGCAGTTGAAAGGATGAGACGGCGTACAGGCCAGCAACTTGGTGGAAGAAGGGAGTTCGTTGTGGTCGACGAAAGCCATTTTCGGCACAAAAGAAAGGTATGTTATAGCAATAGCGACTTTAAATAAATGTGAAATATAGTTACCAAAGTTATTGTTATTATAATCTATCTGTTTATGTCTGTGTTTGTTGTTTTTTTTCCTCTATTAGTATGGTAGAGGAAGAATGGCTGGTGGGTGGAAAAGAAAGAAGTGGGTCTTTGGGATGTTAGGTGTGAGGCATCAACAGCAGCAAAGATCTGGAAAACCTATTCTATATCTTCTGGAGAGAAGATCTCAAAGACATCTAGTGCCCTTGATTGAGCATCATGTGCGGCCTGGGTCATCAATTATCAGTGAAGAGTGGTGTGCCTATTGCATACTCCCCACACTAGGGTACAACCATCACACTGTCAACCACAGCAGGTGGTATGTAGATCCCCACACTGGTGCCCATACCCAACATATTGAGAGGGCCTGGAGATCCTACAAGGAGCAGATCTGGAGGCTTAGGGGAAATCGGACAGAGAGTTTGCTTTCTGACCACCTTTCAGTGATTGAGTGGAATGAATGGCTGGCAAAGAAACACTCTGATGGTGCATTTGGCAGACTGATTCATGACATTTCAAGAAAGTACAAGTAGTGAAATGTAGAATTTATTTTATTTTATTTATTTTGGGTTTTTATTAAGATTTTGTGTGGAACTTTTGACACTTAATTTAAAATTTCATGGCTGTTTCATGGCTGTGTTAAAATTATGTGCAAAAAAAAAAGAAAAAAGAATATATATATATATATATGTGTGTGTGTGTGTGTGTATATTTTATTTTTTTTGCACATTTTTACACAGCCATGAAACTGAGCCATGAAATTAAAAATTTTATTGCATTTTATATTAAGTATATTTTTGTAATTCATTTTTGCAGAGGTTTGTTTTCCATTTTATATTAAATCGTTTTATATTCATTAATATGTACAGTTGTAGAGTTTCATTTCTTTTGCATCTTGAAATAAATATTTCTATGTTCTGTATCCCTCTGTTGTGTTTTTCATTTTTTTGTTTAGAAGATAACTGAGCCTTTAACTCTCATTTTTAAATGCTTTACAAGGCATAAATAGTCCTCACTTTAGATGAGCTCTCTGTAACGAGGCTGACGAGACGTGAGACGTGCGGATCCATGTGCAAGCTTTTATTTAAAGGCATGGTCATAAATACAGGCAGGGTCGAAGCAATGGCAAACAGGTATGGCAGGGACAAGACAAAGAGTAATCCTAGGGCAAGCAAAGGTCGACGATCGGCGAACAGTATCCAGTGGGCAAGGCAGAGAGATAATCCAGGGAACACGGGCTATAATCCAACAGGGGTGCAAACAGTGTCCAAACGGCAAGGCAAGGGTTAATCCAGGGAACACAGGCTAGAACATACACGGGAAAACACAATCCAAAACAGACAGGGGGAAAACTGGGAAAACTAACTGGGGCTCTGTAAGTTGCTACGGCTGGGGAGCAGTAAGCATAAACAATACTCGGCAGAGAGGCCGAGAAAGTCCAAGGCTTATAAAGCGTGTGTGATCAGTATGTGCGTGGGATCAGGTGTGCGTGTGATTAGTGCAATGAGTGATTGGTGACAGCTGTGATCAGTGTTGGATGATGGGAAATGGAGTCCATGTGGTGTGAAAGTCCATGTGGTGAGCGAGTGACCTCTGGTGGTGAATGGACAGAAGTGCAGACCAGATTCGTGACAGAGCCCCCCCCCTAAGAGCGGCTTCCAGACGCTCCACACAGTCTTTAATCCAGGAGGGAGGTGGAGCGGAGGCGGAACAGGGGGAGGGACGGAGGGCCATGGCAGGGGAGTGATCTGGGACCGAGGTAGAGCCGGCAGAGCAGGAAACCAGGGCAGAGTGAACGGGACTGGGGCCCACCAGGGCGGACCCGACAGAACACGAGCCCACCAGGGCGGACCAGACGGGACTTGAGCCCACCAGGGCGGACCAGACGGGACTTGAGCCCACCAGGGCGGACCAGACGGAGCCGAAGACCACCACGGTGGAGCAGATAGAGCAGGAGCCCACAGCAGAGCCTGGGACCTAGGGAGAATGGAGACATAAAGAGGAGAGAGAACATGCACGGACCCAAGGGCCGAGGCAGGGAACACAGAAAGTTCATTGACGGCCTCCATAGCCGTGACAGGACAGAACGAGGGTTCATTGACGGCCTCCATAGCCGTGACAGGACAGAACGAGAGTTCATTGGCGGCCTCCATAGCCTTGACAGGACTGAATGAGAGTTCATTGGCGGCCTCCATAGCCGTGACAGGACAGAACGTGAGTTCAGGGACAGCCCTTCTAGCTGCGACAGGACAGGACGAGGAGTTGTAGATGGCCTCCATAGCCGTGACAGGACAGGACGAGAGTTCAGGGACAGCCCTTCTGGCTGCGACAGGACAGGACGAGAGTTCAGGAACAGCCCTTCTGGCTGCGACAGGACAGGACGAGGAGTCGTAGATGGCCTCCATAGCCATGACAGGACAGGACGAGAGTTCAGGGACGGCCTCCTTGGCCGAAACAGGACAGGACGAGGAATCAAGGATGGCCTCCGTGGCAGAGCAAAACGAGAGTTGGTGAGTGAATACCACTGACACCTCCGGAGGTTCTGCAGCGATTGCCGCCACCTCTGGAAGTTCTACAGCGGTAGCAGTCTCCTCGACCGCAACTCGACAGACCGAGAGAACATTGCAGGGCGCCACCACCATACCAGAGGCTGAGGTGAGCCCCGCCGCTTCGGGAGGTTCTGCAGCGTGTGCCGCCACCTCGGGCAGTTCTGCGGTGGTGTACGCAGCCCAAACACAAGATAAAGCGATCCCCATCACAGGAAGCACTTCAGACAGAGGAATCAGTTCAGGAACAGGAGGGCTAGAGTGATTGGGTTTGGGGATACCAGCTGTGCGTGCAGACCCCAGCGGTGAATCCCTCACGCTGGATATCAGACTGGGATAATGAAAGACTGCCCTTGATGATCTGGGTGTGTCAGCGGAGACGTGACCCGACTCTGGAAGGTCAGCCGTGACAGGCTGTGACTCTGGAAGATCAACAGAGACGTGACTTGACTCATGACGTGACTCTGGACGGGCAGCTGTGACGTGAACAGCTGAGATGTGCTGTGACTCTGGACGAGCAGCTGTGACGTGGTGCTGTGACTCTGGACGAGCAGCTGTGACGTGCTGCTGTGACTCTGGACGAGCAGCTGTGACGTGCTGCTGTGACTCTGGACGAGCAGCTGTGACGTGCTGCTGTGACTCTGGACGAGCAGCTGTGACGTGACTTGACTTTAGGAGATCAGCTGTGACGTGCTGTGACTCTGGACGAGCAGCTGTGACGTCGTGCGGTGACTCTGGACGAGCAGCTGTGACGTGACTTGACCTTAGGAGATCAGCTGTGACGTGCTGTGACTCTGGACGAGCAGCTGAGACGTGCTGCTGTGACTCTGGACGAGCAGCTGAGACGTGCTGCTGTGACTCTGGACGAGCAGCTGAGACGTGCTGCTGTGACTCTGGACGAGCAGCTGTGACCTGAACAGCCGAGACGTGCTGCTGTGACTCTGGACGAGCAGCTGTGACGTGCTGCTGTGACACTGGACGAGCAGCTGTGACGTGCTGCTGTGACTCTGGACGAGCAGCTGTGACGTGCTGCTGTGACTCTGGACGAGCAGCTGAGACGTGAACAGCGGAGATGTGCTGCTGTGACTCTGGACGAGCAGCTATGATGTGCTGCTGTGACTCTGGACGAGCAGCTGTGACGTGCTGCTGTGACTCTGGACGAGCAGCTGTGACGTGCTGCGGTGACTCTGGACGAGCAGCTGTGATTTTGCTTGACCCGTGAATGGCAGCAGTGACCTGATGGGGTGTTCTTGTGGCCACCATTTTGTGAGTGGGCTCAACTGTCGCCGCCATTTCGTGAGCGCATGCTGGTACGTCTGCCATTTCAGTCACCGACGCAGCGTCGCGTTCCTCTTCCGCGACACCCACAGTAAACAAAGAGCCAGCACACCGCAAAGCATAGTCCATAAAATCCCTTAAACTAACATTAAATTTTCCCTCAGGTAACCATGACTTTATGGGTTCACTTAGTCCAAAACGAAAAATGTCTTTTAGAACCACTTCGTCAAATGGTACTTTGTCAGAAAGCACACAAAACTGAATGACATACTCCTCAATGGATAATCTCCCCTGACGCAGGTCAAGCAGCTGACTGAATGGGTCCATACCTGACAAAGGTCCGTTAGAAAAGCCGCTGGATCCTTGTGGGGCCGAGTATTCTGTAACGAGGCTGACGAGACGTGAGACGTGCGGATCCATGTGCAAGCTTTTATTTAAAGGCATGGTCATAAATACAGGCAGGGTCGAAGCAATGGCAAACAGGTATGGCAGGGACAAGACAAAGAGTAATCCTAGGGCAAGCAAAGGTCGACGATCGGCGAACAGTATCCAGTGGGCAAGGCAGAGAGATAATCCAGGGAACACGGGCTATAATCCAACAGGGGTGCAAACAGTGTCCAAACGGCAAGGCAAGGGTTAATCCAGGGAACACAGGCTAGAACATACACGGGAAAACACAATCCAAAACAGACAGGGGGAAAACTGGGAAAACTAACTGGGGCTCTGTAAGTTGCTACGGCTAGGGGAGCAGTAAACGCAAACAATACTCGGCAGAGAGGCCGAGAAAGTCCAAGGCTTATAAAGCGTGTGTGATCAGTATGTGCGTGGGATCAGGTGTGCGTGTGATTAGTGCAATGAGTGATTGGTGACAGCTGTGATCAGTGTTGGATGATGGGAAATGGAGTCCATGTGGTGTGAAAGTCCATGTGGTGAGCGAGTGACCTCTGGTGGTGAATGGACAGAAGTGCAGACCAGATTCGTGACACTCACAAAAATAGTTAACTGACAACTAGTAAATGTTTTATAACTACCTGAATTAATCATGAATTACAGCAGGAATGTGTGTTAATAAATCATTTATTAAAACATTGAGTAACTGTTACTACATATTAATATATTATCTGAATAATAAGATGTATTAATGTGCATTCAAAGAGTTTATTAATCATTTACTAACACTTTCTAAACGATCTCATGAGCCACTGACAACTCCTAACTAACCGGTTTGTAAGTAATGTAATCCTTAATTTAAAAATGATGAATTTATCCTTAATAAAGTATAAAAATATGATTATTAAGCATATTATATACATACTTATAAATCAAGAATAAAGCATTTGTAGCTGTATTTATAAACTGCTTACTAATGTCTATTAATGTGGGGCCAATGCTTTATAAATTATTAATTAACTATTTACTGATGCTTAACTAATGATTCATAGCGTGCAGTTATTATAAAGTGTTACCCCCTAATCCTTCCCAATACCTAAACTTAACAACTATCTTACTAACTATTAATAAGCAGCAAATTAGGAATGTATTTGAGGGAAAAGTCGTAGTTAATAGTGAATAAGTGTTCCCTATTCTAAAGTGTTACCAATAGTTATTATAATTATTAAAGAAAAACCTGTTAAATTCTTTCAATGTCTTTCAAACACTTTCCATATATATTTCTCTACACCTTGTATTAATCTGAGTATATCTGGCTACATCTGGATTATTATAAGGATTACATAAAATAATGTGTGTCATAAGGTATCATTACAGGGTGCCAGTTTTTATAGTATAATATATTGTAATGTTGGTTTTATATATTTTTCATTTTCAGTTTCTAAATGCTGCTTCAAAAGAAGTATCAGTTGTAGACCCTTTTGATTCAAATGAGGAAGAACAGTCTAAGACAGCAGGCAAAAGATTTAGGTACTTCTAAATTCCATTGTTTATTGCATTTAATCAAGCTATACATATAGATGCTGAGAATGTTTGCAATTGTTTTTAGGAGGTTCTTCCAAATGCACCACAACATTCTGGACAAAAAAGATTGGTGCAATATCAGATGGAGCCCAGTGAAAATTAGCCACACAAACCAGTAGGATGGAAGTAGTTGTGGGATTTTTGTTATGAAGGCAGAACACAAATGAACAAACTCATTCAGACAGTAAGGATAAATGTTCTATATGATATAACACCCTTTTCTGTTATTACTTTTAGTTTGGTGAGGTAATACTCTCAGAATTCCCTGATGTCCCCAACAATATTTCCATCGACGCAAGCCTGGAGGCAGTAACTGAAATTAGGCAACAGATGGCAACTACTATTTTAGCGTCTTCAGGTATGAACAGTTGTTTATTGATTGGGATAAATACAAAATAATTTCTTCATTTGTGATTGCTGCTATGAAGTGAACTTTAAAAATGATCCTTCATTGTGTGGCAGAGCCTATTCAAAGTGTTTGTCAGCTGTGTGGCTGCAGTGAGACTGCTGAGAATGCACTCTGGGTGAGTATTAAGTAATTTCCAGTCTCTGTCATATTTTTTATAACCATTGCAGCAAAATTCTTTTGGGTAAAATGATTAATAATAATACATTATTTTAAATGATTAATAATACAAAACTTTATTACAATTTCATTACAAATCAGATCCAGTGTGATAACTTCTTGCTCTGGACACATACAAAGTGCACTGACCTGACACAGAAGGAGGTGGACTCATTAACCAAGGATAACCGTCCATGGTTTTGCAAATTTTGCATTGTGTAAATATACACATAATTTGATACTGCAACTGAAAGCAATACCCTAACTTGGCTGTTTAAAAAAGATTCTTTAAAAATGTCAAAACTAAGACAATGTTGTTTTGGAAAACAGACACTAAAACCATAAGACAAATGAAGAAGGACAAATACCTGTTAAAAAATAATACAGAAAATAAGTTGTGTTAAAGACTTTCAATGACTTTCAAACTCTATTTTCAACATCTTGTATCAATCTGAAAGGTTCATTAAAAATATCAGTGAAATACAGTGAAGTTGACAAGCCTTAAAAAAAGGTACAGAAAGTAAAAACTTATGACAATATGATTGAAAACTGTTAATGTGAAAGTCAAGATTATTTGTTGGTTTCCTCTTCAGGTGTGTTGTTAGCTCAAACAAATATTAACAATTAATACACCTCATATTTACATCATTTTAATTTAATTTAATTTAAACTTTAAAGTTACATGTATCAGGAAAATGTCTTTCTCAGCCCTGTAACACTAGCTTTTCAATAAAGTTGTTAATTTAAAATGTTTCAGACTGGTGAATCAAAAATATCACAGATCAGAATAGTGATGTTAGTGCCCCAGGGAAGGGTCAGCTGACCAGTACTTACCTCTGAAAGTTTTACCTCTACAATATTTTGATCACTGGCAGCTTATTCACCACATCCAGCATCAAATACAGTAATTGCTCTGCAGTAAAGCCATTCAACAGCTGAGACGTGCTGCTGTGACTCTGGACGAGCAGCCGTGACGTGCTTTGACTCTGGACGAGCAGCTGTGACGTGCTGCTTTGACTCTGGACGAGCAGCTGTGACGTGCTGCTGTGACTCTGGACGAGCAGCTGAGACATGACTCGATTGATGACGACCAACAGTCTGCCTTCGGGGCTCCACTCCTGATTTGGAGGGTTTACTCCCCCACACTCGGCCGTTGGATCATTCCAAGATCTCCTCCGCCCTTTAGCCGTTGGCTGCCAAGAGCAGCTCATCCGCCTAGTGGTGCAGTGTGAACACCACCCCCTCACGCGGTTTAGCCCACCAGCTGAGGCGGTTTACCGGGGTGTGGCACGTGGAGCCAGCACGTGAGAGATTTAGGAGATGGATGGGGACCAGTGCTGCCCGTCCACCCTACCAAGTAAGGTGCAGCTGCCAGACAGCAAAGGTACTACCTCTATCCAAACCCCCTACACCCAATGAGGACATAAATACATGAACAACATCTCCAGAACTGCTCTGAGAGTCACTTCATGAGCATTCGAGCGTTTCATTTGAGAAAAACTATCCTCACGGCAACCCGTCAAAATAAAAGTTCGGTTTCACTTGAAGACATTGGGCACTACTACTAAAACTATTAAAACCTTACCTTTAAGGAATAATCATACAATGTCTTCAATGTTATTATCAATATTAAATTCTTGATGACTGCTAGTTGTTTACTACTAGTAGTGAACTTATTCTGATCTACTGGCAGAATTCAAATGAGCCATTTTAATCTAGATTAATCTAGATTAATTTCAAGATTACAGTGAGATTAATCTAGATTAAAAAAATTAATCTATGCCCACCACTAATATATATATATATATAGTCACGGCCCAGCCAACATTTCCACGTGGGCCCCATGTGGGTTTTTGATGGGCTGTCACTTGGGCCCTACATGGGCAACCCAAATGGGACCCATACATTTTTGTCCATCGGCTCCACTTGGGCCCCATGTGTGTTAGGCCATAGGGGCACGTGATGGGTCCATAGTGGGCTCTAAGTGGGGCCCATGTAGATTTTCATTATATGGGCCCACATGGGTCCCAAATGGGTAATTAATAATTGGGGCCAAGGTGGGCCACATACAGAACCCTTATGGGGCCCAAATTGGTGGCCACTCTGAACCCACAAATGGCCCATATATGGGGATTTTGTGGGACCACAGTGGGTCGGAACTGGGCCCCATTTGTATTTATTTATTAATTCATCTGGATAAAGTTAATGTGCTAATATGCAAAATCATCTTTCAAACCCTATAAAACCGACGGGAGCGCCCACGCTCCGGTTTGCATGTCTCTGTTTAAAAGTCAATAGAAACCGAAACCAAAAGGGTAGCGCAGTAATTCATTTTGCATTCAAAATCAGAGACGTCTACAACATGCTCCTGTTGCGTTGTTTTCACCCTCGAACGAGTCTGCACAAATTGCATAAAATGCGTATACAACAAAACACACAAAAAAACATTGCACGTCTTTGCACACGTTCTATAGATCTGAGGTTGCTAACGGTTGCTAGATACATTTTCCTTCGTCTACTATGACGTAATCACGTTCTGTGCACTATGACCCCAAGGTGTGTCGCATGTGGTGACGTCACAAGCCGCGACATTTGACTTTCATTTGCTGTACGTATATACTACTGCTGCTGCTGCGTTCTATTCATTGCTCTTATTTATTTATCATTGCAATCTGTTGCTTTTTTTCTTTTTCACACATGCACACAAATGCACCTTTACAAATGCAAGCACAATCACACACTCGCGTGCATAATGTTACGACTGCATGAAAACATAAGTACATGGACGCAGAGGTCCGACGACGAGGAACTCTCCGACTGCTCATCTGCTCCAGAATCTGTTTTAGTGGGGTTTATTTTTGTTTTATGTATTTATTTTGTTTTGTTTTTACACAAGAATAACTGAGATGTTCTTTATGTATTTATTTTTCAATCAACATCGCTCTCAAAAGCAAAATGTTATATTTTTTTACCCCACAAATTCAAATGCACTCCGTTCATCTGTGAGGCATGCCACATGCCCCTCTGCATTATTCTAGTCAGGAATTGTCACAAGTGTTATTGTCAGTCCTCTGTCGTGTGTGTCATGTGTTCCCGCCTCTTGTTTCCATATTTGGTCTTGTTCTTGTCCTTGTTTAGTGTGATTATTGGTTTATTCAGTTCAGGTGTGTGTATTTATCAGTGATTGTCATGTGTATTTAGTTCCTGCCTGTTTAGTTAGTTTTCGTCTGGTTTACTCGTTACTCCCCGGTGTTCCTGTCTGTGTCAACCTTGCCTTGTCTTGCCCTGCCTTGATGTCACCATTAAAGACTATTATTTTGAAGTTTATCCTCGTGTCCGTGTTCCTCGTTCCTCCCTGCTGTGTGCACCGTGACAGTTATCACAGCCTTTCTGCATTTTTAGTTCTGATAAATTACAGATTTTAGAGTAGTGTAACTGATTATTTTACATTATCTTTTGTAGTTGTTCAATCATTATTGCTTTCAAAAGCAATACATTATCGATTTGACTTCACAACGCACGTTTATAAAAATGAGTGTATCTCACAAACGAATTCATGTAATCAGTCCATATCAATTGTATGTAGTTTCAAAGTGTTTTATGCAGTTTTTTACATTGACAAGTTTGAGGTTTGACATTTGTGATATTTCTGTATTTAGTAAAATATGTTGAATTTTTTTCGATTTTCATATTTTTGTTGGTTTATTGCACTTTTGAGCTATTTATCTAGTAATTATGGATTTCTTATATACACAGCCTTCAAATTGGAGGTGTAAGGATTGTATTGATATATGACATTCGAAAATACTCAAAAGAATGACAGCACAGCATGTAAAAATACTAAGATATACTCTGGCGGAATTATTCTATGGCAGGTCTTAAAGGGTTAAGTTAAAAAATTTTTTTTTTGGAAACCTGTACCTGACCTGATTTGTTGATTTTATGTGGTGCTCAATACATTTTAAATTACATGATAAAATATTTCAACTGTGAAGAAAATGACTTCAACTCAATCTCTAAATCACATTTTTTATTGGGTAAAACAAAATATTAAACAAAAATAGACAAAAACACTTTAGATAGATCAGGATAAAATGATATTTCTAGGCCTGTGCAGACTCCTCAGCTTCATACCTAAAAACAGTAAAGAAAAAAACAGAGAAAAGGCATTTATTTTAAAATACTACTAAACATTTACAAAAGCATTAAAGGGATAGTTCACCCAAAAATGAAAATTCTGTCATCATTTACTCACCCTCAAGTAGTTCCAAACCTGTATGTATTTCTTTGTTCTGCTGAACACAAAGGAAGATATTCTGAAGAATGTGGGAAACAGATGGTACCCAAAAACATCCTGGTTACAAACTTTCTTCAAAATATCTTCCTTCAAAGACATTCATACAGGTTTGGAACTACTTGAGGGTGAGTAAATGATGACAGAATTTCCATTTTGGGTGAACTATCCCTTTAAAAGGCATGTGTGGTTATAATTAAGCTGTGCCAGTATTTTTCCCTATGAGTCAAAACTGTCACTTAAAGGGATAGTTATTACTAAAGGTAACACGAACAAGTTAAAGGTGACACTATTCAGTTAAGAAATGCAATTATGTGCTAGGAGCTATTTTTGTAAAATAGCCTACATGATAATGCAACAGTTTGATTTCAAAAGAGTGTATAACCGTAAAATGTTAGTCAAATTAAAAGTAACTTACTGGCAACAATTATCCAGTAGTTGCTGTATTTCATACCACTGTAAAATTGCTGTAAAACTAAGTACAATAGTTTTAAGCACACTATAAAATGAAGTACAGAGTTGTACTGTTATTTTATTTTTATTTTGTTATATATTCAATAACACAAGTTCTTGCTTCACACCAACAGCTTTATTAATGATTCATCTTTTATATTTCATAGCTGAACTTCAATCACACTGAATTATCAGCATATTAACCATATTTCATCAGTGAACATACCAGTCAAAAGTTTTTGAACAGAAAGATTTCTATTTAAAAAAAAAGAATGATCTTCTGCTCACCAAGCCTGCATTTATTTGATCCAAAATACAGCAAAAACAGTAATATTGTGAAATATTTTTACTATTTAAAATACTACTTTCTATGTTAACGTGTTAAAATGTAATTTATTTCTGTGATCAAAGCAAAATTTTCAGCATCATTACTCCAGTCTTCAGTGTCACATGATCCTTCAGAAATCATTCTAATATTATCAATATTAAATACAGTTGAGTATATTTTCAGGATTCTTTGATGAATAGAAAGATCCAAAGATAAGCATTTATCTAAAATAAAAAGCTTTTGTAACAATATGCACTATTTAAAAGCTTGGAGTCAGTATATATATATTTTATAATGTTATAAAGACATTATAAATGTCTTTATAGCATTATAAAGACATTTATAATGTTACAAAAGTTTCTATTTCCAACAAATGCTGTTCTTGAACTTTTATTCATCAAAGAAACCTGAACAAAAATTCTACTCTACTGTTTTCACAGGAATAAATTACATTTTAACATGTATTCAAATAGAAAGCAGTTATTTTAAATAGTTAAAAAAAAAAAAAAAAATCACAATATTACTGCTTTTGCTGTATTTTGGATCAAATAAATGCAGGCTTGGTGAGCAGAAGATAATCCTTTAAAAACATTAAAAATCTTACTGTTCAAAAACTTTTGACTGGTAGTGTATAACCTAAAAGTAAAATCACAGTTAACAACACATTGTGCCAGTGGAAAATAAATGTATTAAATATAAGAATAAAAGTTTGAAGAGTTAAAGTACTTAACTAATAAGAGTATACAATAATCAGAGAATGCATACCATCTGAAAATGTTTAAAACGGTCTTGTTTATGGCCGCCTGTCTCCCGAGGGTCTGCGGGAGAAAAATGCTGCTTAGCACGGCTTAACTGAGAAATCAGCACCCGATGTCCCGATCCGATGTTCTTACAGACATTTATTAACTCAAACTTATTTATACATTGCAAATAGCATTGGTATAACACAAATGATGCGACTGTAAGTGTTTTAAAGTTCACCTACCTCCTATTTAAAGTATTCGTAGAGCTCTTCGTCTTCACGAGTCTCCCGCCGGTCCGCCAGCGCGCTGCGGGAGGAAAATACTAGTTAGCACCGCTTTACTGGGAAAGTGAACAAGTTACATTAAAATAACACATACAAGACAATGAAGAAAAGTGTATACATGCATTTTAAATGTATACCTACCCATTTAACACACTCTTAGGACTTTCGCCTTCACGATGAGTCTCCCGCTGGTCCGTCAGCAGCGTCGCGTTGAAAAAAAATATCCAATTAAAGGGTAGATAAAAGCAGCAGTAACTTGGCTAATATAAAATTAAATATAAATCTTACTTTGATAGATTAGTCCTAGAGTTTATCCATTGACACGCAGGTACCCATCTTTAAGTGGTGAGCAGCAAACCGGTTTTTTTTTTTTAAATGAGAAGGGGCGGAAGACACGCAATGACTGCATAAGACAAGTGCTTTTAGATTATAAGGAAAGAGTTTTTGTTTTGGATATGAATTATTTCGTTTTGTAGTAATTCAAAGCTTTCTATAGATATATTCATCATTTCTGTAAGGAAAATATTCAATGAAGAGTTTCGGTTCATTTTTGTGAAGCGCTCCTGTTCAAGACCGGGACGCATCCTATTAGTTTTCTTTATTTTAGAAAAGCACTACGTTTTCTTGATATTGCGAGTGCACACAAATAAAAATATACCCTTTACAGTTCCGAACGATGTATTATTTTTACCTTATGGAGTATTTAATTTGTTTCCACTGATGTCCTGAAGTGCGCTTCAGCTTCCACCGTCAGTGACGTCACCCGTAGGTTTCTGAAGAGCATTTTTGAAGCCTAAAATGGGCGGTGCCGACGGCCGCCATCTTGGCAAGCGCGTCACCACGTGTCACTCCCGGATAATCGAAAACGGTAAAAAGGCGGCACATGGGTGGAGCTGATTGCTGAAACCACGCCCACCTAGCTCGCCAGTGGTGACAGTAGCGGCAATCCGCCTGTCACTCAACTGGCCACGTTCTTAATTATACAGAACTTTCACGAGTTCACAATTACATATATTTAGCACGAGTAACGTAATGCGTATTTGGCAAGTATGGTAATACGTATATACTGAACAAAATTATAAATGCAACACTTTTGTTTTTGCCCCCATTTTTTATGAGCTGAACTCAAAGATCTAAGACTTTTTTTATGTACACAAAAGGCCTATTTCTCTCAAATATTGTTCACAAATCTGTCTAAATCTGTGTTAGTGAGCACTTCTCCTTTGCCGAGATAATCCATCCACCTCACAGGTGTGGCATATCAAGATACTGATTAGACAGCATGATTATTGCACAGATGTGCCTTAGGCTAGTCACAATAAAATGGCAGCTGTTTCTTCAACAAGACCACAAAATGAGCAAATTACATCAACATCAAAATATTTACAGATAGATGAATTAAACCTGCTGCTCATATCTTTTAAGTTGCACTTATTACATCGTAGGTCACATGATAACGTACACCTGGCGGATAATGTCTGGATCGCGTCCATATTTAATGAGATTTGGCTGTAGAGTACGTACTCTTTTAGCGCTTTTATTAAAGGAGGAGGACATAAGGACTACAGTTAACTGCAGCTCATACGTTCGAGAGGTTCGTCATCGTCAGATGAAGGAATCCACATTCGAAGCTGCCATCATCTCATACCAGTCCAGTTTTGGGGTGTTAAAAAAAAGGGAAGCATCTCCTTCTTGTGGACTAATCACTGTCACAAGTTACTCTATAAAGAATTTGGTGTTTGTATTACTGCTGCTTTATATAAGCTTTGTAATTTCATTGAATAGACATTTTGACCAAAATCATCTTCAAATATTCTCTTTCTTTGGCACACTTCTCATTGAATTACTTTACAGTTTGTTCTATAACAACTCGATTAGCAAATGTTTCTGTTTATTTCCTATAACGACACATAGGCATGACAAAAGCAAAGCAGCTCTGATGCAGAATTTTATTTACTCAGATCCAAAGTTTACCAAAACCTTCGGGAGTTTCATTCAGAAAATGCACATACATGTGAGTTCTACTTGCACATTAGTAAAGAAATCAGAGAGAATTAGTCAAAAGAGCAGCTGACCAAAAAATGAAAAATAAAATTTGATTACAAACTTGCAGCCTTTCACTTCACAAGACATTAATTGATGGACTGGAGTCGTGTGGATTATTGTGATGTTTTCATGATCAGTTGTTTAAGCTCTCATTCTGATGGCACCCATTCACCGCAGAGGATCCGTCGATAAGCAAATGATGTAAAGTTATATTTCTTCAAATCTGTTCTGATGAAGAACTCCTCTTTGTCTTGGATCGACTGAGGGTAAGCACTGTTGTAAATATTTGTCATTTTTGGGTCAACTATTCCTTTAATGCAAGACAATACGACATTCAACATTCTCCATTAAGCTCTCTCATCCTGCTACACACAAAACCCATTTTCCGATCACACTTGTAGTTATTCCACTTTTCCGAGCCTATAACAGGAAGGAAAAATAAAATAAAAATATAATTATATATAATTATTATTCTACATTCGGCTGGTTATTTGAATTGAGGCTACTACTGTTCTACAAGACTGTCTAAAAACTGACAAAAATGGTCATGATATTTCATGAACATTAAAAACACTCACAGTCATAGTTCATCCCAATACAGTTCTCTTTCCAAAGCTTATGATCAGGTTGTCCAGGAGCCCATATCTCTAGGTTCATTTTGGACCCATCATTCCAGAGCCACGATCTCTCCTGTGAACAGAACACCAAAAAGGACACTCAGTTTCCATCACACACCTTCATGGCATTGTTTAATATTTATTAAACAAATAATTTAATAAATATATTTTTAGTTTTTTTATTAAGTATAAAAACCACGTTCGCACTAATCACTTGGTTCACAGGTACATAAGACAGCATTAATGTTTTCATTTTCCTCCCTCCTTCATCAACTCTGACAGCTGACGACTTTGTGCATTGATGGTTTCAATTTTATTAATGAAGACCCTCTAACTCTAGCACTCTCTATTCTAATTCTATTCTTTTAAAAAAATACTTGCCTCTTTTAGACTTTCACTCTATTCATTTACTAACTAACACTAGCTTCTCTATTATTTTTGTATTTGTATTCTTTTTATTTATTATATAATTAAAAAAAGATCTTGCTTCGTGCGCTGCATTAGGCTAACTCAGACTTGTCATAGCGCTTGCGTAATGCTGCTCTTTCGTTGATTGCTTCCATTGTCCTCATTTGTAAGTCGCTTTGGCTAAAAGCATCTGCTAAATGACTTAATGTAAATGAAAATGTAATGTTTATGCATCTAAAACACGTTTGTGTTTCTCTATAGAAACTGCCCAGTAGAACTAACATGACAAACGTATCGGCCGTATCCTAATCTTTCTTTAATACTATGACATCACTCAAAAACACAAGTACAATATACAAAATATTTTATAATACTATTACTACTACTACTAATAATAATAATAATAATAATAATAATAAAATTAAACAAACATACTGAAACAGAGCCATAGCCTCCTATCCAGGCCTCAGTTGAAGCTCGAGTTTGAGATTTAATCAGGTTCTGTATGAAGGTGTACTCCGCATTAGTGTGTACAGAGGCGAGGTGCCCGTTGTAGTCCAAACACTGTTTCTAAAGAGAGTAGGACATAAAAACTATTGTTAACTAATTGAAAATGTCAAGTCTTAAAGATGAAGGAATCCATATGATTAGATGGCATCCCATACCTCTGCATCAATCCAGGACGTCCCGCAGCTAAAAAAGCGGTAGCATCTACATTCATATGCAGACCACTTGCAGTCACAGGTTGCTGTAAGAAGGTTTTGTTAGTATTATTGCTGCTATAAAAACTTCTGTATTTTCATTAAACTGATATCAGATTGATATTGTACGTACGTGCACACTTTCCGCCTGTCTTTGTGTCCAGGTCAATGGTCCCTGTTTGAAAAAGCACAAATAAATAAATTGAACAAAGATACAAATTCAACAAAGTTTTTTTCAAGTTTGTAGGTGTCCAGCTACAGAGACCGAAAAAACTGCATTGCATAGTCCTCACTGTATAAATTAAAAATAGATTAATTCTTGTTAAAAGTAATTCAGTAAAGAGCAGTGAATGGTTTTCTCTCATTGGATTTCATGAATTTATATAAGGACATCGCCAGCAGCTCGTAAATTAGGCGCAGTCACTTTAAGAGACAACGCAGCCGCTTCTTTCTCGACCGTTTACGTTCACTTAAGACATAACTGACCGTTTTTTCAAGGCTACTCGCCAAGACGGGTTCACCATAATATTTTCGGAGTGTCTATTAACACTAAGTGCAAATAGCCCGTCTTGTTGGCAAAGGCTATTTACACTAACTCCGCCCACTAACGTGTGATTGAGTTAGTTAACACTAATAAAAGACGCTAATTCGACATTAGGTCCAGTGGCGTAGATGTTAAAACGCATGCTTTTTGAGGCAATCGACCCGAGTTCGAGCCCGCCTTTTACCAAACTTTTTTTTCTCCCTTTTCAAATCTCATATTGCATCAGAAAGGCATTTATTTTAAATAAGAACGAAGTGTGGGCCTTGTGGGCAGCACGCCGACATACAGCGCCGTTGCGCTACGGGCGTTCCCTGTTCGAATCCCGACTCGAGGACCTTTCCCGATCCCATCCCAATAAGATGGCATCCATTTAATAATTTGAATTAAAACTATAATTTACACTCAATACGTTATTATTGCGTACTGTTTCATAATGTACTACAATACTGAGGTGCAGATAATTACCACTATTTGCAATAAGTAGTATAAATAGCAGAAAATGTTGCTATTTTTACATAGTGTAAATACAATCCATTGCTACTTGCACTTAGTGTAAATATCATCTATTGCTAAAAAATATGCTATTTACACTTAGCCTAATATTTTTGGTTCAAGGTTCAAGAGCAAGAAGAGGCAAAACTCAATTCGGTGTTCAAGGACTGAGACGTGGCTCTCTGCGTGCGTGCTGAGTGCACAGAACACAGCGCACGGGTGCTGAATTAAGCTTTTCGCCTCTTTTTGTGTTTCTATGTTTAAGCTGGGGAGGAGTTTTTGTTCACTCAGGTGCAGATGAAGAGCTCAGTTTGGTGTTTGTGCGCTGTCCACAGCCATGGGCCCCTATAATCGTCATCACCTTTCACCCCACCAGCGACTACCCTGCTTTTGTCACTACAACTAGACAGAACAAATGTAACGCACTAAAAGACAGCATCAATATCTCACCATTGCTTGTGCCGTTAAGAGGTGTTGCCCCTGAAATAATAAAAGCAAAGCATTATATATATATTTATATATAAAGAATTTAAATGATCAGATTACAATTTTATGTCTAAACCCAATCTGACAGTCAGTGAGATTTGAGCTAAACTGAGCTATGGCATAATCCTGGCCAGTGTTGGGTAAATTACTTTCAAAAAGTAATTAATTACAGTTACTTATTACTTCATCAATATTGTATTTAAATTACTTTACTAATTACTCTTAGTTACTCAATAAGTAACTTAATTATTCAAATTGCTAATTAGGCTATCTTAAAATCCCTATAAACCTTAATATAAATTCAACTCTTTATTATTTCAATTTGAGTCAAACAGAGAATAGTTTAGCCTTTTAGCTTTAAAACAACTGTAATACTTTAACTTTTAAGCTTTTTGTTAGTCAGATATTTTAAGTTTAACAATACACTTCAGTTTGGCAAGATGTTCAGGAAAAGCCCAACTAGTAAAATCCGTACAGGTTTATGTAAAAATAACACGTTAACCAATGTAGGTAAGAATAAATTACAGAAATGATCTTCTCTGCTGAATAAAGCAATGTCAGATTTCGCTGCCATGAGGTAAATTCCTCATAGTAGGTCTTCTTTCAAAAATGATGAAAATTAGATGAATCTTGATTTTATTTCTTGTATCTAGGTGTGAGCGTTTGCGCGCAGGTGACTGCATGTAATGAGCTCAGATACGGGAAAGACTGTACCACAGATTACATAATCAGGAATACTCGTTTTCGATTTGAATTAGTTCATTTAAAAGTAAAATTCAAGCTTTTTAGATTCCATTGATTTTAGTCTTATATGTATCTGAGTATTTAAGGTTCCTCTTTGAATCAGGAAAATCTGAAAGTGAACGGGCCGGCGCGCGGAGGGTCAGCCGCTGCATTCAATTTTATCTTTAGACGGTATATTTACATTTCAAATTCAATATTGATTTTAGAACTGTTGAAATGTACTGTATGTTCTTTTTAAAATTATTATTATTATTATTTTTTTTTTTTACTTTCTTTCTTCTTGCCTGTTTTTATATTGTAATCAGATAGCCTAACATTTCCAAACCAAGTCCAATTAAAAAGCCATAAAGCACAAAAAAAAAAAAAGTAATTAATTACAGTTACTTATTACTTCATCAATATTGTATTTAAATTACTTTACTAATTACTCTTAGTTACTCAATAAGTAACTTAATTATTCAAATTGCTAATTAGGCTATCTTAAAATCCCTATAAACCTTAATATAAATTCAACTCTTTATTATTTCAATTTGAGTCAAACAGAGAATAGTTTAGCCTTTTAGCTTTAAAACAACTGTAATACTTTAACTTTTAAGCTTTTTGTTAGTCAGATATTTTAAGTTTAACAATACACTTCAGTTTGGCAAGATGTTCAGGAAAAGCCCAACTAGTAAAATCCGTACAGGTTTATGTAAAAATAACACGTTAACCAATGTAGGTAAGAATAAATTACAGAAATGATCTTCTCTGCTGAATAAAGCAATGTCAGATTTCGCTGCCATGAGGTAAATTCCTCATAGTAGGTCTTCTTTCAAAAATGATGAAAATTAGATGAATCTTGATTTTATTTCTTGTATCTAGGTGTGAGCGTTTGCGCGCAGGTGACTGCATGTAATGAGCTCAGATACGGGAAAGACTGTACCACAGATTACATAATCAGGAATACTCGTTTTCGATTTGAATTAGTTCATTTAAAAGTAAAATTCAAGCTTTTTAGATTCCATTGATTTTAGTCTTATATGTATCTGAGTATTTAAGGTTCCTCTTTGAATCAGGAAAATCTGAAAGTGAACGGGCCGGCGCGCGGAGGGTCAGCCGCTGCATTCAATTTTATCTTTAGACGGTATATTTACATTTCAAATTCAATATTGATTTTAGAACTGTTGAAATGTACTGTATGTTCTTTTTAAAATTATTATTATTATTTTTTTTAAAAAGCATTATAAATCGATTGTGCATTGTTTAGCTTTTTTTTTTTACTTTCTTTCTTCTTGCCTGTTTTTATATTGTAATCCGATAGCCTAACATTTCCAAACCAAGTCCAATTAAAAAGCCATAAAGCACAAAAAAAAAAAAAAAAAGTAATTAATTACAGTTACTTATTACTTCATCAATATTGTATTTAAATTACTTTACTAATTACTCTTAGTTACTCAATAAGTAACTTAATTATTCAAATTGCTAATTAGGCTATCTTAAAATCCCTATAAACCTTAATATAAATTCAACTCTTTATTATTTCAATTTGAGTCAAACAGAGAATAGTTTAGCCTTTTAGCTTTAAAACAACTGTAATACTTTAACTTTTAAGCTTTTTGTTAGTCAGATATTTTAAGTTTAACAATACACTTCAGTTTGGCAAGATGTTCAGGAAAAGCCCAACTAGTAAAATCCGTACAGGTTTATGTAAAAATAACACGTTAACCAATGTAGGTAAGAATAAATTACAGAAATGATCTTCTCTGCTGAATAACAAATGCTTGTCCAAAATCTGACTCTTCAACACCAGATTATGACTCCCTACTTTTATTTGGTTCATACACCGAGGAGACTGCTGTCTGATTGGTTCCTGTCTCCGAAACCCACCACAAATCCTAATCATACACCTAAACCCACGCAGGAAAAGCAGATTTCTGCACCACACGTTACATAACCTAAAGTCAATACAAACATTTACTTGACTTGGTTATTTGATAACTTTGTGTCAATAATGACATTTAACTTGGTCACTGTCACTATGTTTCTAGGCATTATTCACAGCTATAGCAGGAATGGAGAGAGGTTTGACTGTAATTACACATTGAGACCAGGAGAGAGGTGAAGAACATGCGGATGGCATATTCACGTGGGCCTGCGGGGCCGTGTTGCATGTGCCCTTGAGCTCATCAAAACTATTCATTCATTTCTCAAATGTTGACTTCCGTTACCTAATAGAATGGGGAGTTTTATTCTGTGGAAGAACCCCACCCCCCCTGAAATTCAGAATTCTATGTATATCTTGAAATTTTTTATGACAAAAACATGACTCCATAATAACTGGACAACATACATACCGATACAAAATAGCGATTGAGGAAAAACATACATTTTAATTACACATTTTCAAGATATATTACTGCATATTTAGAATGCTTACCAAGTCATTATTGCTTGCTCTTTCCCCATAACTCTCCCCACACCATTTGTTGAAACCTGACCTAACTTGGACTAACCAAAGTGAGGGTTGGTCATCTTGGGAGGAAGGTCTGAGTTTGCCTCAAGGAAGAGTATCTAAAATGTAATAATGTGATATGCTACAGTAATTAAGTTGTCTTGAAAAGGCCAAATTATTTATCTGCTATTTAAGCTGCTGCTGCTTTTTCATCTGAGACTAGATTTTAAAATGCATCTCCTCCTAGAGCTTTCAAGCTACAACCACCAAACTCGGGTTGGAATTTTTTCCCCTAACTGATCGTACTTACGATTTTCGGATGATCGAAACTATGAAAAGTCCCATGTACTTTCATTGAGGGAGTCGACACTTTTGTACAGTAAGACTTACACCTCCAGTTTCAGTTTCAAGGCTTAAGCCTACTCCCAGATTAAAATTTAAGTCTGAGCTGTTTCAGCTGAAAGAAACTTGCACAGACTGATCTTAAAATACGTCAGTGCCGTTGTTTTGTCTCAAGATGCACACTGGTAATGTTTTTTCTAAGGCACGTTTCTAAAAAAACGACTTAAATGTCCTTGAGCTAAACTGAGCTATGGCATAATCCTGGCCAGTGTTGGGTAAGTTACTTTCAAAAAGTAATTAATTACAGTTACTTACTACTTCATCAATATTGTATTTAAATTACTTTACTAATTACTCTTAGTTACTCAAGTAACTTAATTATTCAAATTGCTAATTAGGCTCTTTTAAAATCCCTATAAACCTTAACATAAATTAAACTCTTTATTATTTCAATTTGAGTCAAACATAGAATAGTTTAGCCTTTTAGCTTTAAAACAACTGTAATATCTGACTAACAAAAAGCTTAAAAGTTAAACAATACACTTCAGTTTGGCAATATGTTCAGGAAAAGCCCAACTAGTAAAATCCGTACAGGTTTATGTAAAAATAACACGTTAACCAATGTAGGTAAGAATAAATTACAGAAATGATCTTCTCTGCTGAATAAAGCAATGTCAGATTTCGCTGCTATGAGGTAAATTCCTCATAGTAGGTCTTCTTTCAAAAATGAAAGAAAATTAGATGAATCTTGATTTTATTTTTTGTATCTAGGTGTGAGCGTTTGCGCGCAGGTGACTGCATGTAATGAGCTCAGATACGGGAAAGACTGTACCTCGCTTTCATACAGATTACATAATCAGGAATACTCGTTTTCGATTTGAATTAGTTCATTTAAAAGTAAAATTCAAGCTTTTTAGATTCCATTGATTTTAGTCTTATATGTATCTGAGTATTTAAGGTTCCTCTTTGAATCAGGAAAATCTGAAAGTGAACGGGCCGGCGCGCGGAGGGTCAGCCGCTGCATTCAATTTTATCTTTAGACGGTATATTTACATTTCAAATTCAATATTGATTTTAGAACTGTTGAAATTATTTACTGTATGTACTTCAATTTTTACTGAAATTATTTATATAAGTAATTGTAATTAAAATCCACTGAAAAAGTAAAGTAAGGGATTACTGTTCATTTTTATGTAAAAGTAATCTAATTACTTAGTAACGCATTACACCCAACACTGATCCTGGCTTAGTCTAAGCTCTGTCTGTGAAAGCAGGCAATAGTGTGTTTAAGCTGTTTATCACTAGCAAAGCTTAATGATTATCCTAGGACATCATGCTAAAAACCACAGACATGTAGAGTTAGATGCCCAAAATGGCGGACGCGACTAGTCGAATATGGCATCTACCTATACCTATAATAATAATAATAATAATAAGTTTTATTTATATAGCGCCTTTCCAGAGCTCAAGGACACTTTACAATAAACATCAGAAATGGGAGGAAAACATCGAACAATAAACAGAAAGAAAACAACATCAGAAATCCAAAGAGTAATATACAACATAAAACAAAGTAAACAGAGGTTAACTAAGAAAGATAACATTCTGAAAACAAGTGAGTTTTGAGCAGCGATTTAAATTCAGACAGGCTATTGGCAAGACAGAGTGATCTGGGTAGAGAGTTCCATAATTTAGGGGCAACAACACTGAACGATCTGCCCCCCATGGAAGAGAGGCGATATCGAGGGATGGTGAGAAGGCGAGAATCAGAGGACCGCAATGAACGTGGTGGAGAATGGTAACAACATGTTAGCAATGTGTTAAATCATTCTAAAAGACATGCTAATGGCATGCTAACAACACATTAATGATGCTAGAAACATGCTAGCAATATATTAATCATGCTAACGATGTGTTAAATCATTCTAAAAGACATGCTAATGGCATGCTAACAACACATTAATGATGCTAGAAACATGCTAGCAATATATTAATCATGCTAACGATGTGTTAAATCATTCTAAAAGACATGCTAATGGCATGCTAACAACACATTAATGATGCTAGAAACATGCTAGCAATATATTAATCATGCTAACGATGTGTTAAATCATTCTAAAAGACATGCTAATGGCATGCTAACAACACATTAATGATGCTAGAAACATGCTAGCAATATATTAAGTTTAACAATACACTTCAGTTTGGCAATATGTTCAGGAAAAGCCCAACTAGTAAAATCCGTACAGGTTTATGTAAAAATAACACGTTAACCAATGTAGGTAAGAATAAATTACAGAAATGATCTTCTCTGCTGAATAAAGCAATGTCAGATTTCGCTGCTATGAGGTAAATTCCTCATAGTAGGTCTTCTTTCAAAAATGAAAGAAAATTAGATGAATCTTGATTTTATTTTTTGTATCTAGGTGTGAGCGTTTGCGCGCAGGTGACTGCATGTAATGAGCTCAGATACGGGAAAGACTGTACCTCGCCTTCATACAGATTACATAATCAGGAATATTCGTTTTCGATTTGAATTTGTTCATTTAAAAGTCAAATTCAAGCCTTTTAGATTCTATTGATTTTAGTCTTATATGTATCTGAGTATTTAAGGTTCCTCTGTGAATCAGGAAAATCTGAAAGTGAACGAGCCGGCGCGCGGAGGGTTAGCCGCTGCATTCAATTTTATCTTTAGACGGTATATTTACATTTCAAATTCAATATTGATTTTAGAACTGTTGAAATTTACTGTATGTTCTTTTTAAAATTACTTCAATTATTTATATAAGTAATTGTAATTAAAATCCACTGAAAAAGTAAAGTAAGGGATTACTGTTCATTTTATGTAAAAGTAATCTAATTACTTAGTAACGCATTACACCCAACACTGATCCTGGCTTAGTCTAAGCTCTGTCTGTGAAAGCAGGGAATAGTGTGTTTAAGCTGTTTATCACTAGCAAAGCTTAATGATTATCCTAGGACATCATGCTAAAACCACAGACATGTAGAGTTAGATGCCCACGATGGCGGACGCGACTAGTCGAATATGGCATCTACCTATACCTATGGTAACAACATGTTAGCAATGTGTTAAATCATTCTAAAAGACATGCTAATGGCATGCTAACAACACATTAATGATGCTAGAAACATGATTTCAATTTACTGTACATCTGCATTGTCAATTCCCTTGCATATATCATATTTATACTATAGTTAGCTACCAAACAGATTTCATTGTATTATTATAATGACAATAAAGTTTCTGTTCTATTCTACTCTATAACAACATGCTAATCATGCTAGAAACATGATTTCAATTTACTGTACATCTGCATTGTCAATTCCCTTGCATATATCATATTTATACTATAGTTAGCTACCAAACAGATTTCATTGTATTATTATAATGACAATAAAGTTTCTGTTCTATTCTACTCTATAACAACATGCTAATCATGCTAGAAACATGCTAGCAATATATTAATCATGCTAACGATGTGTTAAATCATTCTAAAAGACATGCTAATGGCATGCTAACAACACATTAATGATGCTAGAAACATGCTAGCAATATATTAATCATGCTAACGATGTGTTAAATCATTCTAAAAGACATGCTAATGGCATGCTAACAACACATTAATGATGCTAGAAACATGCTAGCAATATATTAATCATGCTAACGATGTGTTAAATCATTCTAAAAGACATGCTAATGGCATGCTAACAACACATTAATGATGCTAGAAACATGCTAGCAATATATTAATCATGCTAACGATGTGTTAAATCATTCTAAAAGACATGCTAATGGCATGCTAACAACACATTAATGATGCTAGGAGCATGCTAGCAATATATTAATCATGCTAACGATGTGTTAAATCATGCTAGCATCATGCTATCAACATCTAGCTACCTAAACTTCAGCATTGGCAACTGCTTCAAACTTTCAGACAAGGCTTTTTCAAACCAACTTTCAAAGTTCGTTTCCAAACTTGACTCATCTAGTTAGGTTTAGCAATGCATCATGCTCAAACATGAGTAATGTAGAATCACTGCATACATGACCCTGTTTATCCTCTTTGGCTCGTCAAAATCTCTGAAGAAACACTGAAAGAGCAAACAGTGTCGAAAAGCAGATTGATACAGCTGTCTCGCACGTTCTGATTTCGCCGAGTTAGATGCATTCCTAGGTCAACATATTTTGTTGACCCTGCAACAACATTTGAATCCAAAATGTAGTCTTGACCATATCCCTACACCTAAGCTTAACTGTGAGTGATCCCTAAAATCAGAGTGATGATAGATGAATGCCACAGATGTACAAGAACCAAACGCTGATTGGAAGCCTAAACGTCACAAAAACTATAAACTGGTTCTTCAAATCTGATTGGTTAATCACAACGTTGTTCCAGGAACATGTCACACTTGGTCAAATTATTGGTCAGATTATTACGGAAGTCACGGAAAACATTTTGAAATTGATGGATGAAAAGTTGAGTCCACTAAAACTAGATGAGCAACCGTGAAAAACGATTCTCAGTTTCGGTGATTTCGAATCGAATCTCCACGCTGGAAGATGCTGCTGCCCCGGTCGAGGGTAAATTGGAGACGCTAGAGAGACGAGGAGTTTGGGAGTTAACAGATCATTTGGATGATTTGGAAAACAGAGGGAGAAGGAAGAACATACGTATTGTTGGGCTTCCCGAGAATGCAGAACGTGATCGCCCTGTTAAGAGCCCATCGCGTTCCAGGCAGAGCTGTCGAGACATCGTCCCCGTATCCAAGGGCAGTTCTGGTGAGATTTCATAACTACGTGGACAAGGAACGGGTCATCACAGCAGCGAGAGAGCTGGGTAACGGCGAGCAGGCTTTGATGCTCGGAAACTCTAAGGTGAAGATTTTCCAGAATTTCTCTGCTGCGGTTTTGCGCAAACTCAAGCAATTTGACGAGGTCAAGAAGCGTCTTGAGGGCAGCCGGTGCCACTTATGCACAGCTGTGAAGAGGAAGTCAATTCTCACATTCCTTAAAAAGGAGACGGTTGAAATAGCCCTCCAACAAGAAACTCATCTTGATGATAAAGAACATCTTAAGTTGCAACAGCTGGGCTTCAGTCATGTTTTTTTTCTCTGCTATGGGAAACGATTAAGGCTTTCTCAAGGTGTCTTATAATTTCTTATACGTTTAGTAAGAGGCGGAGGCAAACATAACAGAAAGATGCAAGCCGGGCTTGAAGTCGGGTGTCTGGTGTGGTGGTTGAGAGATCTACCACTGAGCCACGTGAGTGGTAATGTTGGACCCAAACGCTTGAGGCAGTATCCCAAGAAATGTAGATTTATTTTTAAAAAACGAAGCCTTTGCAAGAATAATTCAACAGGAGTTCTTCTCAGACTGAGGTATTAACAACAGCAAAAACAATGGAAAAACTACATGGGAAAATAAAAACTCCACGATGGGAAAAAACGAATTCAGAGAACAATAACAAGCAAAGAAAGGAGCTCAGGATACCTTAATTGGGGGTAGCTAGGGAGGCTTTAGCGAGACGAGGCAGGAAACACAGTGTAAAAACTCAAAAACCGAGTGAGGAACCAAGGGTAAAACACACAACTTAAATACACTGGGGGAAACAAGGCACAGGTGACCTGGATAACGCTAACAAGGCCACACGAGGAAGAACTAAGGCAGAGGAGGAGTACCTCTAGAGGCACGGAGACAACCTACGAGAGGCAGGATGCTGACAGGTCTGGGTGAATATTTTGTTAGCTGGGTCGTATACTGGCCTTCTTGCTGCTGTAATAACCAATGGCTTGCGTTCTTCCACTTTTGGGGTCAGTAGGGGCACTCGACAAGGCTGTCCATTGTCACCCCTTCTTTTCCTTTAGTAGTAGAACCTTTGGCTGAGGCAATTAGGTCAAATTTGGGCATACATGGTTTGACTAGAGCTAGTAGGCAGCATAAGATTAATCTTTATGCTGAAGATGTCCTTGTTTTCTATCTAAACCAGAAATATCCATAACTAATCTTATAGGTGTCATCAAAGGTTTTAGTGTCTTCTCAGGTTATAGGATTCATTTGAATAAATCTGAAGCCATGCCCCTAGGTAACCTACAAACTGTCCCTTCAGGTTCACTTCCTTTCCTATTTAAGTGGTCCCCATTGGGCTTTGTCTATCTGGGACTACATATAACCCCTAAATTCGACCAGATGTTCAAGTCAAATTTTACTCCTCTTTTTAATCGTATTAAACTTGATCTAGAAAGATGGAATACTCTCCCTATTTCTTGGCTGGGGCGCATTGCTCTTTTGAAAATGACTGTTCTCCCAAGATTATTATATCCGATTCAGATGATTCCAGTTCTTTTCTTGGAGAAAACATTTAAAGACCTAGACAGATGGTTCGATTCTTTTATATGGGCTAATAAAATGGCTGGATATAGAGTTCTTTCAATATATTGCTCTTTATCAAAAGAATGAAGACTGTTAGAGTAGCTTGTAAAAACCCCATTACTGTAAATTCTGTGAAGGCTTGGCAGTAAATCATGCTTAACATCGCTTTATACTCCAATATGTAATAATCTAGATTTTCCCCCAGGTGTCAGTGAGTCATGTTTTCGACAGTGGGCTCTTATATGGGACTTTCTAAACTAAAAGATATTTTTTATAGTAATACTCCTATGGCTTTTAGTCAGATTTCCCAAAAATACAAGCCATTTACAAATAAGAAATTATATTCAAAAGGACACAACACTTCTTTCTGAAATGCACTTAATTAAATCTATAAATTTATTTTATGGTGTGTTATCGGAGTATATTGACACATCCACTCATTTTTTTGAAACGATTTGGGAAAGGGAACTTAATATTCAAGTATCAGATGAAGATTGGAGTATGGTTTGGAAAAATGCAAAGAGTCTGAGTATATGTAATAAAGTAAGAGCTATCCAGCTCAAGATTCTTCACAGAGCTCACATAGATTTAGGGCTGATTGCTCTCCTTTCTGTCCCAAATGTAAGACAGAAATGGGTAGTCTTACTCATTGTTTGTGGTTCTGTAACAAGATACAGAGGTTCTGGTGGGGGGTTTCTGAAGAACTGAATACAATTTTGGGTGTTTCATTGGTTCCAGATCCAGCGTCTTATTTACTGGGAATGTCTCCTCCCGTAGGTCAAAATTAGTGCAAAATTAGGCTTTTTTTTAATTTTCTCATTTTCAGTGCAAAAAAATGTATACTTTTCCAATGGATCTCAGATAAAGCTCCCTCCGTTAGGATGTGGCATCAAACTATTCTTGAATATCTGTCGCTAGATTACCTGACTTGTATTGTACATAAGACTGGAGTGTTTCATAAAATTTGGGAACCTTTTCTGACAAATGTTGATCTTGACATTGCTTCCATCCTGACAAGAGGATTCATCTAAGGGTGTCATGGCTGATTTTGTCAGTTGTACTATCATGTTTAATCTTTCTCATTGTCAGTACTTCAGTATTCTTTTATTTTCCCCCGACTTACTGAATTTCCATGTATACGCACATGTAACCCTCACTTTTTGTGTGTGAGCTGAAATGTTTTTTCTGTGTGTGCGTTTTTTTACCTGTTGATGTCATTATATTATCATTATTTTGTAAGGATGTTATTTCTTTATAAAGTGAAAATTAATAAAACATATACTGTATTTAACTTTTTTTTTTTTTTTTTTTTTTTTTTTTTTTTTTTTTTTTTTTTTTTTTTTTTTTTTTTTTTTTTATTATTTTTTATTTAAAATTTTAAATTAAAAAAAAAAATCATGTTAGCAAATCTATATCTATATAAGTTATCTATATAAACTTTCAAACTTCCAGCATTGGCAACTGCTTCAAACTTTCAGACAAGGCTTTTTAAACCAACTTTCATAGTTCGTTTGCAAACTTGACTCATCTAGTTAGGTTTAGCAATGCATCATGCTCAAACATGAGTAATGTAGAATCACTGTGTACATGACCCAGTTTATCACATTTATATCGAAATCCTCCTACATTTTTCTTTGAAACCTTTCTATGATTGTTTATTTATATGCAGTTTATACAATTGTTGATATATTAATACATCTTTTTTTTTTTTTTTTTTTTTTTTTTTTTATTATTATTTTTATTTAAAATGTTAAAATTTAAAAAAAAATCATGTTAGCAAATCTATATCTATATAAGTTATCTATATAAACTTTCAAACTTCCAGCATTGGCAACTGCTTCAAACTTTCAGACAAGGCTTTTTTAAACCAACTTTCAAAGTTCGTTTGCAAACTTGACTCATCTAGTTAGGTTTAGCAATGCATCGTGCTCAAACATGAGTAATGTGGATTCACTGTGTACATGACCCAGTTTATCACATTTATATCGAAATCCTCCTACATTTTTCTTTGAAACCTTTCTATGATTGTTTATTTATATGCAGTTTATACAATTGTTGATATATTAATACATCTTTTTTTTTTTCAAGGCACCGGAGCCCCAACTGCTCCCCGGGTACCGCAGCAAAAATGGCTGCCCACTGCTCGGGGTGTGTGTTCGCGGTGTGCGTGCTTGTGTGTGTGTGTGTGTGTGTGTGTGTGTGTGTGTGTGTGTGTTTACCTGTTGATGTCATTATATTATCATTATTTTGTAAGGATGTTATTTCTTTATAAAGTGAAAATTAATAAAAATATATACTGTATTTAACTTTTTTTTTTTTTTTTTTTTTTTTTTTTTTACCTTGTTTGTAACAAAAACTTATGAGGTAATAACCAAACACTTTCCCACTCAGGATTTCTAACAAATTTAGACCAATAAGCAAAAGAGCAAGGCTTAGTAGTAACCTCAGTAATATCAGTTTGATTACGGGCATATCAACCAATATCACATCTCTAAATAAGGAAACAATACCCAAATTAATTGCAGAGAGAACAAGAGAGAATTCCTTGGGAGTCACAGGAAAATTACAGGTGCATCTCAATAAATTAGAATGTCGTGAAAAGTTCATTTTTCTTGTAACTTATTTCAAAAGTGCAACTTTCAAAACATTTCAAAAGTTTTTTTTTTTTACCTTGTTTGTAACAAAAACTTATGAGGTAATAACCAAACACTTTCCCACTCAGGATTTCTAACAAATTTAGACCAATAAGCAAAAGAGCAAGGCTTAGTAGTAACCTCAGTAATATCAGTTTGATTACGGGCATATCAACCAATATCACATCTCTAAATAAGGAAACAATACCCAAATTAATTGCAGAGAGAACAAGAGAGAATTCCTTGGGAGTCACAGGAAAATTACAGGTGCATCTCAATAAATTAGAATGTCGTGAAAAGTTCATTTTTCTTGTAACTTATTTCAAAAGTGCAACTTTCAAAACATTTCAAAAGTTTTTTTTTTTTACCTTGTTTGTAACAAAAACTTATGAGGTAATAACCAAACACTTTCCCACTCAGGATTTCTAACAAATTTAGACCAATAAGCAAAAGAGCAAGGCTTAGTAGTAACCTCAGTAATATCAGTTTGATTACGGGCATATCAACCAATATCACATCTCTAAATAAGGAAACAATACCCAAATTAATTGCAGAGAGAACAAGAGAGAATTCCTTGGGAGTCACAGGAAAATTACAGGTGCATCTCAATAAATTAGAATGTCGTGAAAAAGTTCATTTTTTCTTGTAACTTATTTCAAAAAGTGCAACTTTCAAAACATTTCAAAAGTTTTTTTTTTTGGTTTTAATTTTGATGATTAGAGCTTACAGCTCATGAAAGTCAAAAATAAGTATCTCAAAATATTAGAATATTTACATTTGAGTTTCAATAAATGACCATCCCTACAGTATAAATTCTGGATATCTCTTGTTCTTTGAAACCACAATAATGGGGAAGACTGCTGACTTGGCAATGATCCAGAAGACGAACATTGACACCCTCCACAGAAGGCCATTACTGAAAGGTGTGGCTGTTTACAGAGTGCTGTATCAAAGCATATTAAATGCAAAGTCGACTGGAAAGAAGAATTTATGTAGGAAAAGGTGCACAAGCAACAGGGATGACAGCAAGCTTGAGAATACAGTCAAGCAAAGCTGATTCAAACACTTGAGAGAGCTTCACAAGGAGTGGACTGAAGCTGGAGTCAGTGCGTCAAGAGTCACCACGCTCAGACGTCTTCGAAAAGGGCTACCAAGCCACTTCTGAAGCAGAGACAACGTCAGAAGCATCTTACCTGGGCTGTGGAGAAAAAGAACTGGGCCCGTATTCTTAAAGATTCTAAGAATCCTCTCAGAGAGCTCCTAATTTAGCTTACAAATTTCTAACTAGGAGTCTTAGCTTAAAAGTGATCCAGGACCAATCTGAGAGCAACTCTGACCGAGGAAAAGACAAAAACTTTTATCTTAGTGAGGAGGCGGGCTGACCCGTTGCTAGCTATGACACAGTCTTTTGAAGACCGTGATTGGTTGGTTGTTCAAGAAGGAAATTAAACAGCGTTTTAAGAGTAGGGTTTATTTTAAGCCTTCAGGCGTAATTTTTCCTGTTTTACCGTACTCTCTCTCTCACACACACACACACACACACACACACACACACACACACACACACACACACACACACACACACACACACACACACACACACACACACACACACACACACACACACACACACACACACACACACACACACACACACACACACACACACACACACACACACACACACACACACACACACACACACACACACACACACACACACACACACACACACACACACACACACACACACACACACACACACACACACACACACACACACACACACACACACACACACACACACACACACACACACACACACACACACACACACACACACACACACACACACACACACACACACACACACACACACACACACACACACACACACACACACACACACACACACACACACACACACACACACACACACACACACACACACACACACACACACACACACACACACACACACACACACACACACACACACACACACACACACACACACACACACACACACACACACACACACACACACACACACACACACACACACACACACACACACACACACACACACACACACACACACACACACACACACACACACACACACACACACACACACACACACACACACACACACACACACACACACACACACACACACACACACACACACACACACACACACACACACACACACACACACACTTGACTAATAAAATAAATATATTAATGACAAAAGCTTCATTATTCACATTATCTTGAATAAAATATCCAAAAACTACATTTTCAAAATGCTAAATAAAATTAACAAGTACCTTTTCTGTGATAAACACAGAGACGTCGTACCATAACTTTTTAACAAAACTACAGTGCCAGAAGATGAGGGGTACAGTTTCCAAGTGCAAAGAGCAAAAAGAGCAGTTAACATCAATATCCTTCTTAAACTTACAAAGAAAATATTTAACAGGATAGAATTTATGAATAATTTTGAAAGAAATGTATTTTAATTCAATCCAATTCAAGTTTTTTTTTTTTACCTTGTTTGTAACAAAAAACTTATGAGGTAATAACCAAACACTTTCCCACTCAGGATTTCTAACAAATTTAGACCAATAAGCAAAAGAGCAAGGCTTAGTAGTAACCTCAGTAATATCAGTTTGATTACGGGCATATCAACCAATATCACATCTCTAAATAAGGAAACAATACCCAAATTAATTGCAGAGAGAACAAGAGAGAATTCCTTGGGAGTCACAGGAAAATTACAGGTGCATCTCAATAAATTAGAATGTCGTGAAAAAGTTCATTTTTTCTTGTAACTTATTTCAAAAAGTGCAACTTTCAAAACATTTCAAAAGGTTTTTTTTTTGGTTTTAATTTTGATGATTAGAGCTTACAGCTCATGAAAGTCAAAAATAAGTATCTCAAAATATTAGAATATTTACATTTGAGTTTCAATAAATGACCATCCCTACAGTATAAATTCTGGATATCTCTTGTTCTTTGAAACCACAATAATGGGGAAGACTGCTGACTTGGCAATGATCCAGAAGACGAACATTGACACCCTCCACAGAAGGCCATTACTGAAAGGTGTGGCTGTTTACAGAGTGCTGTATCAAAGCATATTAAATGCAAAGTCGACTGGAAAGAAGAATTTATGTAGGAAAAGGTGCACAAGCAACAGGGATGACAGCAAGCTTGAGAATACAGTCAAGCAAAGCTGATTCAAACACTTGAGAGAGCTTCACAAGGAGTGGACTGAAGCTGGAGTCAGTGCGTCAAGAGTCACCACGCTCAGACGTCTTCGAAAAGGGCTACCAAGCCACTTCTGAAGCAGAGACAACGTCAGAAGCATCTTACCTGGGCTGTGGAGAAAAAGAACTGGGCCCGTATTCTTAAAGATTCTAAGAATCCTCTCAGAGAGCTCCTAATTTAGCTTACAAATTTCTAACTAGGAGTCTTAGCTTAAAAGTGATCCAGGACCAATCTGAGAGCAACTCTGACCGAGGAAAAGACAAAAACTTTTATCTTAGTGAGGAGGCGGGGCTGACCCCGTTGCTAGCTATGACACAGTCTTTTGAAGACCGTGATTGGTTGGTTGTTCAAGAAGGAAATTAAACAGCGTTTTAAGAGTAGGGTTTATTTTAAGCCTTCAGGCGTAATTTTTCCTGTTTTACCGTACTCTCTCTCTCTCTCACACACACACACACACACACACACACATTATATATGTGTATATATTCTTTATTTTTTATTTACCTGTCATACTTAACGTATTTTATTGGAAATGAACAGCGACACAATAAGGTTCTGAAAGTGCTGTCAGGTACAGACCTAATTCATCGCTGCTGCATAGTTGCATTTTTCCAGTTGCCAAGTATGTTAATGTAGTTAATGTAGTGATTTACTTCCATTTCTGGTGCTATGGCATTTCTGCACGGTGTCTGAGATGTTAGCGTGTGTCTAATAAGATCGGTCACAAACATGATCCCTGCACGATCTAATGTGTAGCATCTTAGGTAACGCTTTACAATAACAGTACATGAATTATCATGTACTAATACCTTAATTAATAATTACTTGACTATGAACTAATGAAGAGTTGAGACATGTATTAATCAAGAACTAATTTAACTACGACATGAGTCATATGAATTACCGCATGAATAACACCACCTTAATTACATGTTAGTTCCTGCATATTAGTTAATGTATTAATTAACACTTTGGGGTAAACTAAATCAAACATGCTCTAGAAGAAAGATTCATGAAAATGGCACACTGCAAAATTGTTTATAAATTTGCCACCTGCAGCTATGTCATAAACATCAGTGAATGAAAGTGGATTTCTTGCAATATTTACGTTTAACCTAACTCATCCAACGCACAATGATGCATTCATAATTAAAAACAACTTCATCTCATCCTGTTTCGAGTGATTCCACTGCTGCCCTCCTACAATAATGTATTCATTAAGCAGATGCAATTTTCCAAATTAAAATCAGTGTTAGCGTAGAGTTGATGGTTATGTTATGGATTGGTTTACTGTCTTTATATCATAATAATGCACTGAAATCAGACGTTTGTCTTGTGTTCTTGCTCTTCTTTTGGGCCACTATTACCCCTTCAAAATGTTAACCTTAGTAGTGAATAGGGAGTACATAGTGTCAAGATGATTAATGACCCTTGATTTATGGCTTTTTCCCTCCCCCACACGGCCCACCCACATAGCGACCACCCAGGTCGTGTTGACCCCTTGACCCCGTTAATGCGTTCCAGATGTGTGGAAATCGGAGAAGCGTGAAATTCCTACGTCATCCGGGGATGAGATATGTTGTTTGTACAAGTGTAAAACCATAAATGAGATGTCAAGTATTGTTTTGAAGATTTTATGCTCAACCGGTGGGGGTTTGCCCATCTGTGGACCACGTGGCGGCGGTATCTGGTTGCATTCCGAGGTCTGGTGTGTTATGGACTCTTTCTCTCTCTCTATGGGAGATGTATGTAAAAGGATGAACAGCTTAAATTTTAACAGGTAGGTTTTAAGACAGACATATATTCTGATGACTGTATAAAATGAAATTTCCTGTAGCTCAATTAGTAGAGCATGGCGCTAGCAACGCCAAGATCATGGGTTCGATTCCCAGGGAAAGCAAGAGCTGATCAAATGTAAAAACTGTAACTTGAATGCAATGTAAGTCGCTTTGGATAAAAGCGTCTGCTAAATGCATAAATGTAAATGTAAATTAAATAACACTCCTAATAATGAATTGGACATAAATTAAAACCCTCTTACATTTTTCCAAGAGAAAAATATTTCCTCCGCTTGCAAGGAACCCCATTCTTCAAATGAGAGGTTTACCAAAAGTGTTTAGTTTAAGTTGGAAAAAAGGCATCTGTCTCCACCCTCACGCTCTCTCTCTCTCTATGGAAAAAGATAATGGTTTTAAGGGTAAAAGCAGAATAAATAAACAATTTTAAGACACAAGCCCACGCTCACACATATATTCTGTTGGTTGTATAAAATGTAATTAAATAAAATAGTAAATTCAATATTAGTACTCAATTTAAGCTTGTAGAATTTAAAGTTTGAACTTATAAGTATATTTTACTTGGAATTGTTTGTTATTTTTAAGTAAATATCAAAATCATGATCCCGTTGTTCCCATCATGCATTTGGGCATGAATAATTAATAAGGTTTTATTTTTTTTGCTGTTTTCGAGATGTATTTACACTGTTTTTGTCACGAATCTGGTCTGCACTCCCATTCATTCACCACTAGAGGTCACCACACACCACATGGACTCACACAGCACACTGGACTCAATTTCCCATCATCCATTGCACTAATTGAGCACACAGCTGCAGGCACTAATCACACGCACACCTGATCCCACGCACATACTGATCACACACCTTATTTAAACCCTGGACCTTCTCTGCCACACTGCCGAGTATTGTATGCATTTACCACTCTCCTAGTAGTAGCTACTCTACAAAGCCCTGGATAGGTTTCCCTGCCTGGTTTCCCGTGTTGATTTCTAGCCTGCGTTCCCTGGATTATCTCTCTGCCTTGCCCTCTGGACACTGTTCGCCGATCGTCGACCTTTGCTTGCTCTAGGATTGCTCTTTGTCTTGTCCCTGCCATGCCTGTTTGCCATTGTTTCGACCCTGCCTGTACGACCATGTCTCTGCCTAATAAAAGCTTGCGAATGGATCCGCACGTCTCACGTCTCGTCAGCCATGTTACAGAATACTCGGCCACACAAGGATCCAGCAACTTCTCAGACGGACATTGGTCAGGTATGGATACAAATAGACAATTGTTTGCCCTTAAACAAGGCCCACATTCATTGGAGACCCATATTAGGCAATTTTTAGTTTTTGCTCATTATTCCGATTTACCAGACATAGTCTTAATTGAGATTTTTTGTGATGGCATTAATCCACCTCTGTGATCTCAGCTCAGACGCGAGGGGCCGCGTTCATCACTGAGTTGTTTCTTGGATTATGCTCTGTGGTCTGTTGGTTCAGCTTCCACTGTGGGTGTCGCGGAGGAACGCGACACCGCATTCTCTCGTTGGATAGCAGCCACACTGGAGCAGACACACAAAGTGGCAGCTACACTAGAGCACGAGCACAAAATGGTGGCCACAACAACACCCCGTCATGTCATTGCTGCTATTCATGAGCCAAGTCAGGTCAAAGTTGATGTCAGAGAATCAAATCAAGTCACAGTTGGTCGTCATCAATCGAGTCATGTCTCAGCTGCTCGTCCAGAGTCACCGCAGCACCTCTCAGCTGTTCACGTCACGGCTGCTCGTCCAGAGTCACCTCAGCACGCCACGGCTGCTCGTCCAGAGTCACCGCAGCACGTCACGGCTGCTCGTCAGAGTCACAGCAGCACGCCACGGCTGCTCGTCCAGAGTCACCGCAGCACGTCACGGCTGCTCGTCCAGAGTCACCGCAGCACGTCACGGCTGCTCGTCCAGAGTCACCGCAGCACGTCACGGCTGCTCGTCCAGAGTCACCGCAGCACGTCACGGCTGCTCGTCCAGAGTCACCGCAGCACGTCACGGCTGCTCGTCCAGAGTCACCGCAGCACCTCTCAGCTGTTCACGTCACGGCTGCTCGTCCAGAGTCACCGCAGCACGCCACGGCTGCTCGTCCAGAGTCACCGCAGCACGCCACGGCTGCTCGTCCAGAGTCACCGCAGCACGCCACGGCTGCTCGTCCAGAGTCACCGCAGCACGCCACGGCTGCTCGTCCAGAGTCACAGCAGCACGCCACGGCTGCTCGTCAGAGTCACAGCAGCACCTCTCAGCTGTTCACGCCACGGCTGCTCGTCCAGAGTCACCGCAGCACGCCACGGCTGCTCGTCCAGAGTCACAGCAGCACCTCTCAGCTGTTCACGCCACGGCTGCTCGCCCAGAGTCACAGCAGCACGCGTCACGGCTGCTCGTCCAGAGTCACAGCAGCACCTCTCAGCTGTTCACGTCACGGCTGCTCGTCCAGAGTCACAGCAGCACGTCACGGCTGCTCGTCCAGAGTCACAGCAGCACGTCACGGCTGCTCGTCCAGAGTCACAGCAGCACGCCACGGCTGCTCGCCCAGAGTCACAGCAGCACGCGTCACGGCTGCTCGTCCAGAGTCACAGCAGCACGTCCACGGCTGCTCGCCCAGAGTCACAGCAGCACGCCACGGCTGCTCGTCCAGAGTCACAGCAGCACCTCTCAGCTGTTCACGTCACGGCTGCTCGTCCAGAGTCACAGCAGCACGTCACGGCTGCTCGTCCAGAGTCACAGCAGCACGTCACGGCTGCTCGTCCAGAGTCACAGCAGCACGTCACGGCTGCTCGTCCAGAGTCACAGCAGCACGTCCACGGCTGCTCGTCCAGAGTCACAGCAGCACGCGTCACGGCTGCTCGTCCAGAGTCACAGCAGCACGTCACGGCTGCTCGTCAGAGTCACAGCAGCACGCCACGGCTGCTCGCCCAGAGTCACAGCAGCACGTCACGGCTGCTCGTCAGAGTCACAGCAGCACGTCACGGCTGCTCGTCCAGAGTCACCGCAGCACGTCACGGCTGCTCGTCCAGAGTCACAGCAGCACGTCTCAGCTGTTCACGTCACGGCTGCTCGTCCAGAGTCACCGCAGCACGTCACAGCTGCTCGTCCAGAGTCACCGCAGCACGTCACAGCTGCTCGTCCAGAGTCACCGCAGCACGTCACGGCTGCTCGTCCAGAGTCACAGCAGCACGTCACGGCTGCTCGTCCAGAGTCACAGCCCGTCACGGCTGACCTTCCAGAGTCGGGTCACGTCTCCGCTGACCTTCAAGTTCAAGTTCAAGTTCAAGTTGAGCTTTATTGTCATTCCGCTACATGCGGGGGCATACAGTGGAACGAAATGTCGTGCCTCACAGGACCACGGTGCTACATAAATACAGGCATACAACAATGGAGTAAGACAATATAAACCTATACACAACTATCCTACTGATAGATTTTGACTATAAATATAAATATACTATCTATAAAAAAGTACCTATACAAACTAAAAAATACAAACTATACGAATGCTTCAGATAAATACTGTACATGTGCAAGGAGAAACATTCAGTTCAAGCAGCTGGCTGGGGAACAGTGCAGGATGATTTGTAGTGCATGAGCATGTAAACATACATATATTACGGAGTTCTTTTTGTGGGATTTGTGTACACACAGCAGTGTGTGTGAAAAGTGACTAGTGCGCATAGAGGAGGAGAGTGTGCTACTACAGGTGGTTTGTACAGGCCCACTCACCTGTGTGTAGCACACTTCGAATTACATGTTACATGAGGTAGGGGGTTTGTATGGGGGTTCAGAGAGGGGCGGGGTGATTTGAGTTCAGGGCTCTCACAGCCTGGGGGAAAAAGCTGTTGAGCAGTCTGGCAGAGCGGGCTCTGATGCTCCGGTACCGTCTTCCTGATGGTAGGAGCTGGAAGAGACTGTGGGAGGGGTGTGTGGAGTCCTTCACGATACTATTGGCTTTGCTGGAGCATCGTGTGAGGAAAATATCCAGGATGGAGGGGAGAGGGGCACCGATGATCCTTGCAGCGGTGTTCACTGTCCGTTGTAGGGTCTTGCGGTCTGCTGCAGTACAGTTCCCGTACCAGACAGTGATGCAGCTGGTCAGCACACTCTCAATGGTGCCCCTGTAGAAAGTGGTGAGGATGGGTGGAGGGAGACTTGCTCTTTTCAGCCGGCGGAGGAAGTGTAGGCGCTGTTGTGCCTTCTTGGAGAGTGACATGGTGTTGGTGGACCAGGTGAGATCCTCTGTGATGTGCACCCAAAGGAATTTAGTGCTGCTGACTCTCTCCACAGGCGAGCTGTCGATGGTCAGTGGGGGGTGATCACCGGAGTTTCTCCTGAAGTCCATCACAACCTCCTTTGTCTTACTCACATTGAGGGACAGGTTGTTAGTGCCACACCATTCAGCCAGCTGTGCCACTTCCTCTCTGTAGTGCGTTTCATCGTTGTTGCTGATGAGGCCTACCACTGTTGTGTCATCAGCGAACTTGATGATGTGGTTGGAGCTGGACTTGGCAGTGCAGTCGTGGGTCAGCAGCGTGAAGAGCAGCGGGCTGAGCACACAGCCTTGTGGGGCACCTGTGCTCAGTGTGGTAGTGCTCGAGGTGTTGTGGCCGACACGGACTGACTGAGGTCTTCCGGTTAGAAAGTCCAGGATCCAATTGCAGAGGGAATTGTTAAGGCCCAGCAGGTTGAGTTTATTTATGAGCTGTTGTGGGATTATTGTATTGAATGCTGAGCTGAAGTCAATGAACAGCATTCTAACGTAGGAGTCTTTATTTTCTAGGTGGGTAGGAGCCAGGTGGAGAGTGGAGGAAATTGCATCGTCTGTAGAGCGGTTCGGACGGTATGCAAACTGGAGCGGATTGAGTGTGTTGGGGAGGCTGGTTTTGATGTTGTGCATGACTAACCTCTCAAAGCACTTCATTATGATTGTGGAGTCAGTGCTATGGGACGGTAGTCATTTAGACAGGACACAGGTGATTTCTTTGGTACCGGTATGATTGTTGTGGATTTGAGACATGTGGGGACGACTGCCTGGCTCAGCGAGGTGTTGAAGATATCTGTTAGGACATCTGTCAGCTGTGCAGCGCAGTCTTTCAGTACACGGCCAGGTATGTTGTCGGGACCCGCAGCCTTGCGTGGGTTGATCCTAGATAGGGACTTCCTTACGTCGGCTGGAGACAGACAGAGCGCCTGGTCGTTGGGAGGTGTGGGCAGTTTTTGTGCAGGTGTGTCATTCAGCATTTCAAACCGTGAGTAAAAGTGGTTGAGTGTATCTGGGAGGGATGTGTCGTCATCACAGGCCTGTGGCGGGGGCTTGTAGTCTGTGATGGTCTGAATAGCTTGCCACAGGCTCCGTGTGTCACTGCTGTCTGTGAAGTGATTGTTGATTTTTTTGAGCATATGACCGTTTTGCATTTTTGATGCTGCGGGACAGATTGGCTCTTGCTGTTTTGAGGGCTGCTTTATCTCCTGATCTGAATGCTTCATCTCTGGTCTTTAGCAGCCCACGAACCTCTGCTGTCATCCATGGCTTCTGGTTGGCGCGTGTGGTGATGGTCTTGGTGACTGTCACATCATCAGTGCACTTTTGGATGTAAGCAGTCACAGTTTCAGTGTACTCCTGCAGGTCTGTGTGGTTGTTGTAGGCTCTTTAAACATGTTCCAGTCTGTGTCCTGGAAGCAGTCCTGCAGTGCTGAGGTGGCATTGTCTGGCCATACCTTGATCTGTTTGTGAACCGGTTTGGCCAGTTTCAGAAGTGGTCTGTATGCTGGGATTAGCATAACAGAGATGTGGTCTGAGTACCCGAGGTGGGGGCGGGTTCAGCTTTGTATGCGCTCTTAACTGTTGTGTAAACAAAGTCCAGTGTGTTATTTATAATCACATTTAATTTTTTACCACCTTCTTTAAAAGAAGAGAATGATGTGTTTTATAAGCTCAATAAATAAATGTTGAATACATGTTTAAATGTATTATAAATGGTTTGCTTCAGTAACATGTTACTATGCTGTCCTATATATTTTATTACCATATTCTTTAAAATAGAGATAAGTTTCTTTAGCTTGAAATGTTTAAGTGCGTGCTTGTTTATATGACTTATCACGATACAAAATTGTATAATGATATAGGTATTACACTGATATGACAATGTGGCTTATGATGAAACTTCTTGAGTCTTCATAATTCAGATCGCTTAAAATATATTTTATTACCATATTCTTTAAAATAGAGATAAGTTTCTTTAGCTTGAAATGTTTAAGTGCGTGCTTGTTTATATGACTTATCACGATACAAAATTGTATAATGATATAGGTATTACACTGATATGACAATGTGGCTTATGATGAAACTTCTTGAGTCTTCATAATTCAGATCGCTTAAAATATATTTTATTACCATATTCTTTAAAATAGAGATAAGTTTCTTTAGCTTGAAATGTTTAAGTGCGTGCTTGTTTATATGACTTATCACGATACAAAATTGTATAATGATATAGGTATTACACTGATATGACAATGTGGCTTATGATGAAACTTCTTGAGTCTTCATAATTCAGATCGCTTAAAATATATTTTATTACCATATTCTTTAAAATAGAGATAAGTTTCTTTAGCTTGAAATGTTTAAGTGCGTGCTTGTTTATATGACTTATCACGATACAAAATTGTATAATGATATAGGTATTACACTGATATGACAATGTGGCTTATGATGAAACTTCTTGAGTCT